>NW_026732251.1:0-287403 GCF_028476545.2 Physella acuta
ATTTTCTATGTAAATTCTATATCATTCGGAGTGGAGGAAGGGGGGGGGGGGGGAGAAGAGACGCCTGAAAGGAAACTCTAAAGAAAACTTAGCTTTGAAATTTGTCACGTCAGTAGAATGATTTTGTTATATAAAGTCCTACCATCCACCATGTCGCATTTTCACAGCTTATTTACTCAACACTCACCCTACCTACCCCCGTTACGGGTTTAAAAAAAATTTACTATTCAGCCACACCCACCTTTTCCATACTCGTACCCACACCTTACCCACGACCATACCCACATTGGTTTGACATTTTACGAGTCGCGTCACAGAAAAAAAGGCGGCTTAAGGAGATGGTGGTGGAAAAGGGGGGGGGGGGTGCGCCAGCAATGTTTTGATGATCAAAAGCGAAACGTAGTAAACAGTGAGCACATCGATTTCTTCCTGACGTCACGCTGTGCCGCATTAAAACGACTCCATGGATCTTTGGCCCAATTTTTTATTTGAAAAGAATCAGTTGTTTTTTCTTTCTTTCCATCTGTGGCGTAGCTAGGGAAGGGCGGGTGGGGTGGCCGCCCCGGGCGCCAACCTTAAAGAAGCGCCAAACGGGGTAGAAAAATAAATTAAAGGCTAGTTTTGAGATGCAGTATTTTAAGACTACTAATTGGGTTAACATACTGATTAAACTGTTTTCTAAATCGATTGTGTGACACTAAATAAAAACAGTTTAAACACAGTGACTGTTAAAAAACGTGAGGGGGGGGGTGCGCAAACTTAACTTTTCGCCCCGGCCGCCTTAATAGGTCGCTACGCCTCTGCTTTCCGTATTATCGAAGAATACCAATCATGTACACAGGTCTAGAGTACCAACAAATTGAAGCCCACAATTATTGAGCTCTCACATTACATTGATGTTAGTAATCAGTTTGTACAAAGTCGGCTTTGTAGTTCTTGGAGTTAAATTAGTTTAAGGGTCATGCTGTTTATCTGGAATGACCACTCGGTATTTAGGTTAAGTTAATGTACAACAAATTCCTAGATAGTAATGTAAATGTCCAGTTTACTAAAGGCCCTGGTAGTTCATGAGAACTTTGTCAAAATAAAAGTGTTGTCATATATAACAAATGTTTAGGTAATGTAAACTCTCAAACTCGCGTGAATTCAACGTAGGCCTTGTTGGAAAGTAAAACTAAAACACACAGAGAGGAAAAATAAGAGAGCGCGGTGAAGTGTTATATTTTCACCCGGTTTATTTGTGTACAAGCCTGTACTGATAAGCATAATCTACTCTGGTGGTGACATGGCCAGAGCTGTTAATTAGGGCACTGACGTATACCTGTTGTGGTTGCGATTAATTAAGAGATTGACATCGTGTTGTCGTGTTAGAAAGGACGTTGGTCCACTTGAAACGTGCCATCTTTGTCTTTCATATCGGACGTGTGGGGAGGAAGGGGTGTTAATGAGTACATGATGCACACTGGCGTCACTGTTGGGGGGTGGGGGTGTCGGATAGGACCCCGGGGTGACACCCCACATAGTGACGCCACTGCCGATATGTCACATAGTGCTTGGGAATACTAAACCCTTAAAGGTTGAACCGTGTAGTTACCCTGTGCGTGAACGTCCATGTCATGACTGATCTACCTGGTAGTGACGTAACACACGTCAGGATGGTGCAGACGATTCCCCACCCCACCCCACCCTACGGACGACTCCAAGGTCAACCAGTTCTAAAATGGCGCGCAAGGTCGCCCTGGCACGTGGGGCCAAAGGTGTCACACTGAAGATAGCAATTCTAACGTTAACCGGATTTTTTTTAAGCACACTCGGGTCGTGGTGGTGGTGGGGGGGGGGGGGGGGGGGGTGGGGAGGGGTGCATTTTAAGGTGAATTGTCAACAGAGATTAACGGAGACAGGTCGCGGATTAGGTGTGTGAGGAGGGGGGGGGCAGCAACCAAGGGCATCTAAATATTAGGGTCATAAACATATTTTTCATATATATATATATATATATATATATATATATATATATATATATATATATATATATATATATATATATATATATATATATATATATATATATATATATATATATATATATATATATATATATATAAAGAGCTAGAGAGAGAGAGCGAGCGAAAGAGATATGTATATACTGCCTACAAATTTCTTTCGACGTAACATATTAGCACCAAAAAACACCTGTTCAATTTATACTGATGGTTTTTTGCGGCTCCTATTTTTTGGAAAAGTAAAAATCGCCTGGGAATAACCGCACTCCAGACAAACACAACAACCATCTCCTATCATCACCAAAAGCCGCTTGCGACTGACTGCTCTCTAAGACCACCACGACAGTCCTTTCCTATCCCCACCATTCAAAAGATCAAGGAAGTTCCTGCTTTTGGGTCACAAAAATTAATCGTCTGATAGGACAATGGAAATGTCACAAGTTACCAGAAATAGAACACGGCGGAATCGAGCGCGCGTGAGAAAGGTGAGTGCCGATATTATCACTAGAGCAGCAGGGGGGAAGTGGCTGTGACGTCAGATTTGTTGCCGTGTGTTGTCGTCAGAGGCATTCATTTGACATTTATTGACCTCTTACCCTGGTTTTTAAAGCACCTGAGTATGGGAAAGAGGTCATGCTTTAATGATATCCCACTTTTTTGGGGACGATTTTGACCCCCACCCCCATTTTCTCATTGTTACAAACAAATAGGCACCCCCACCCCCAAAATGACGTCACAACTCAACTCAGCCTACAACCAGTGTTTCTTCCAGACTTTTCTCTCCGGAGGGGGGGGGGGGGCACTTACAATTTTTGGGGAGGGGTGGAGGGCTGATTAAAAATTCCGGGGGGGGGGGGGGGGGGGGGGAGGGAAGGGACGGACACTGGTAAAAGTTTGTTTATTTAAATTTTATTTCGTTCTGAAGGGGGGGGGGGGGGGGCGGTAGAACTTTTTAGGGGGTTGAAAGGAGGGGAGGCGTATAGCGTTTGATAACAAAGGAAATACACACTCATGACATTTTTTACTTAAGGCCCGGATAAGCAGCACAATAATAAAACAAGGAAGTTGTCGATTAAATTCCTGTAATTTAGATATCTCAATGGGTTTTTTTTCAAATCAATATCCCATATGGAAAAGTGTACAAGTTCAAATCGAGATGAAAATAGCCCAACAAAATGACGAGATGCAAACAAATATGTTAGTGAGTTTGTTTAGGGGTTTGTCCATAAATGACGTCACACTCGTAGGGGGGAGGGGGGTCCGTAATTTTGTGACGGTGTGTGATGAGGGGGGTTCAGATGGTGCGACGTTACACTTTTGCATTATTCAGTGTTTTTGTGGCTATATTAGCAGTTAATAAACTGGGGGTGTGGCGTCACTAGGGTGGGGTAGCAGAGGCGTAGCGACCCTTCCTGGCGCCCGGGGACAAACTTTTCGATTTGCACCCCCTTCAAGATTTCGATTTGCACCCCCCTCAACCTTTTAATTTATTTTTCCAACCCATTTTGGCGCCCCCTAAGGTCGGCGCCCGGGGACATATGTCCGCTCCCCCTCGCTACGCTACTGTGGGGTAGTCAGCCCGTGTTAAATTTTAAAAATAGTGAGGGTGTCAACAACACTCAGACTCAGCCTGAGTGGATCCGATCTTCTGGTAACCCACTTCTCCAGTCTCTTTCATGCATCTCTTCGAAGAAAGTCTACCGCCACCCCAACGAAATATAATTTATATAGAAAATATATACTTTTACCAGTATCCCCCCCCCCCCCACAAAAAAGTCTGAAAGAAACACTGCACTTCTCTTTTTATTTTAAATCGTAGCCTAATTGCCAAGAACAACATTAGTGAGAGGCTGAGCCCAGTAAAATGTACCGGTGGGTAAAGAATGGCAATACTTACTTCATCGCTTTATTTATTTTGGCGATGGAAGGGAGACAATCCTGTGTTTACCAACATGCCATGTTAGCAACAGGAGTTGACGTAAAAAAAATCTGGCTACACTTTCCCTGCCAACCAGGTAGATACTAAATATAAAACTATTCCAGCCAACCCTCCCAGTTTTCAATGTTCGTTTATTTTATCAGTAGGAGTACATTTATATCAAACATCAAAATATCGAGCTGTATTCCAGCCACACCCACCCAGTTTATTTATTTTGGCGATGGAAGGGAGACAATCCTGTGTTTACCAACATGCCATGTTAGCAACAGGAGTTGACGTAAAAAAAATCTGGCTACACTTTCCCTGCCAACCAGGTAGATACTAAATATAAAACTATTCCAGCCAACCCTCCCAGTTTTCAATGTTCGTTTATTTTATCAGTAGGAGTACATTTATATCAAACATCAAAATATCGAGCTGTATTCCAGCCACACCCACCCAGTTTTTTAAAAATTTCCCTTTATTTCATCAGTAGGACTACATTAATATCCAAAATTTAAAAAAAGGGTTATATTCAGAGTTTCTTCCAGGCATCTCTTCGGGGCCGAAATTTTTTTACCGCCCCCCCCCCCCCCCCCCGAACGAAATGAAATTTATATAATTTATATAGAAAATATATACTTTTAACAGTGTCCGCCCCCCCCCCCCCCGGAGAAAAAAGTCTGGAAGAAACACTGGTTATATTTCAATTTTTCATCCCCCCCCCCCCCACCACCAGAATGTATTGTTATAGTTCATTTTCAGTTATCAAGCCTACAATATTTTCTTTCTCTAATTACGTGGATAATTTAGCATCTTGAAAATTTAGGATGTGGATAATTTAGCATCTTGAGAATTTAGGATACAACACAGTACAGGAATATAAAATAAATACCAAACAAAATACTAGGATTTTAAAAAATTAGAATTATTTATTAGTATACTTTTATAAGCCTAAAATGAACTAAAACAGTTATCAGGAACATTATATAGAGCATGAAATGTCGAACCAATTATTTAGCATTGACGGAGAATATCATCGCATGCCACATGATATAAAATAAAACAGCTACCATTAGACAAGTAGGACATGAGATAAAAATTTATCTGGATAAAAAAAAGCACTCACACCTTCTGTGCCAACTTTTAAACACATAAGGGGATGTACTCAGCCTTATATCAAGTACCATTTGCTTCAACATCACACTATGTCACCTGGTCATGTTTTTTAAAACAAGTAAAAAAAAATATAAAAAGTATAAGAGAATTTACATTAAAAAATATGGTTGAATAACAAATACATAAAGCATGCGAGCAGTAACATATGTAATGATAATAATTATAATAACATACAACAGAAGGATTTTACAAGGGAGATCACTCACAATTCTTACTCACATTTCAACCCACTGAACACATTATAACAACTAGTAACACTAGTTTGATTAGGAAAGACAACAAATGTGTAAAGCCTATCATTAACCAGCCAACTAGAAAGTCATAACAATCAGATCTTAGAGACATTAGAAAATTGAGCAGTGGTACTATTAGCTGAAAATGCTGTGCTAAAGTTTTCAGCAGATTTTTAAATTTTTTGTTGAAGCTGAGTTAGAAAGCCCAGTGAGATGATGTAATGTTTTAACAAAGCCATGGATGTTGATCAGTAAATTAGAAATTTAGAATTTAGTGATTTAAAAAAAAAATTGTGACAGATGACTCTTTTAATAGATGGCTTCAAACTTTAATGAAAAAGTGTTTGTGTGTGGGTCGTCAGGCACACAGAGAAACACTTTTCTTGAGCTTGATTTACAAAGGTAAATTCCATCAGTTAAAAACACTCATCAGATCACCTACTATTTGACTATTTAACTTGAACTCATTCATGTCATTTAAGAGATTTCTTTAAAAAAAAATGTAATACAGAATTAAACAGATTCTGTAGCAGTAATTAGGAACCGGAAATAAAATAATACTCTTTAAAAAGATAACTGATAAAAAGATATACATTTTTAAAATCCTGTATAGAGATTTAACTGACCACCTAAAAATGGAAACATTTTCCTGTGCCAATGTGTGTACAGCCAAAATCTTTCAAGGGTTTTTCAGGTGGGAAGTTTGTTTTTAAAGTTTGCTTTTATCAACAGTTCAACAATTATGTTCTATTCAAAGAGAAAAAAAACAGAATATCTTAACAAATTCTGAAAAAATATCAGTTAAAAAACTTTTTATACAAAAGCTGCAATAAAATGAGTGTTTTATACCTTTCTGCTAATACCTTTTCGTATTCAAGAGGGTCCTGAACTCACTCAACTAAGATCAATTGCTGTAAAGAATACAATTTTAAGCTAAATTCACCAAGACTGATCTCGAACAACTATGTTTAAAAACTGTAAAAAAAAAAAAACTCAGATTAATTAAAATTTTCAGAAAAATGTAAAAAAAAATATATAATTATTAACAGTACTGTAAACTATAGAATCTAATACCACAGATTTATAGAGAGACAATATCAACAACATGACGACTGATGTATTAAGGCACAAGAGACAACCACTGCATAGTATTTATAACACCCATTGCACATAATGTGGTTTATATCGTCTATAAACATTTACCCCAGTTTACAACAAATTATACAGTAACTTTCATTCAGCCGGTACACAATCAGATCAAGCTTATAAACAAGAGATAAAATTATTCCTCTTGCTTAGCTTTAAAAATGTAACAAAGCAAGCTTGTTTTTCACAATTGTGATTAGTTTAAAAAATAGAGATGTCGAGCTATAAACAACCTGAGAAGTCATCAATATAGTTATTAAAAGTAAGTAGCAGTAATATTTTACAAATTGAAACTGTAAAAAAAAAAACCACAAAAAAGACAACACCTAAAATTGTTTACAGATGTAGTAAAAACAATTTTTTTTTTAAATAGAAAAAGTTAATATCAATGATTATCAACAAAGTTAATAAGTTAGTAGTCAATTATTCATTGACATATAATGATCTTATTTTGATCTACTGAGATATCAAAATCAATGATCACCTACACTTTCATTACAATATCAATTGCTTTTGTTTTTAGTAAAGGGTTTAATTTAGATAAATATGAGTTAATCATTAATTCTTTAAACCAACATTTTTTGAAAAACTTGAAATAGTTTTATATTAGAAGTTAAATGATTAATTAAACAAATTAATCAGTTAATCTTTTTAAAAAATTACTTAAGCTTCACACATTTTTCAACTTAAAAATTAGCAGAGTAAGTACATGTAGGCTACATGAAAATATCACTACTTTTTGACACATACTAAAAACAAATAGGCTTGTGTCATACAACTAAACAAGAATGATTTGAATCTTCCAAACTTATCTACAGAATGTGATCTATTTTTAAAAATTATCTGTATGCAACATAAACTTTTGCAGCTTGGTAAAATAGTATAAGAAGTACTCACACACCATAAAAATGTTATGTATTAATTACAGTGGCAGTTAAACCTTTTGATTATAAAAATAATTAATCCTTTAGTAGATTTAGCAAAGATTTTTAAAAATTGCATAATCAATGCATAAGTTTAGAAATACTTACTTGCATAAACATATACCCTTATTTTAAACTGTGTTGACAATTGTATAATTTACGTTTTTTATGATCTGGACAATAATTCATTTTTATGTCTTAATATTGTAACATCATAAAACCAATTTTTGCATTTTAATTACAAACCTAACAACTGTTATCATCACTAAAAAAATGTGAATTTAAAAATTTGACAATAACAAACTTAGTAAGTTGCCAAAATTCAAACCTATGTTAAAAAATTTGAATTATGTAACTGGAGGTACTGAAAGGTAAGCTTTTAATTTTAAATAAACATTGACAATTTCTATGATTTCAAAACACTAAACTATGTACACATTTACATATTTTTGCCTTGTTTGCCCAAGGAAATTTAATGAGACTTCTTTAGCTTCTTTGGAAAAAAAAGAAAGCTAATGCAATAAAACTGAATTATAAAAATTCAATGTACAATAATTGAATTCTACCCAACAAATATTCTAACTTATAATTTATGTTACAGATCACATACTGAGAAGACAACAACTTAAAAAAAATTCTCATGAAAGCTCCATGTCACTAACAGTAAATTTTTTCTGAAAAAAGATTAGCAGTAATTTAAAGAAATGCTAAAAAGCCATCACATATTACACTGCAGTAAGAAATAAAACAGAGCAGGGATGAGAAAGATGGGGTCCCAACACAACAAGATGGAAAACACAGTGGTAAATCATACTTGGTACAACAGTTGAACTACCGGCAGAAAGCTTACTTTAAGTAAGTTAAAAAATCACATCTCTTTAGAGATAACTAACAGCAACACTTAAGACTCAGAGATAATAAATTTATGTTCTTAACACAAGCATTAGGTAAAGTTTTAAAAATCACATCTCTTTAGAGATAACTAACAGCAACACTTAAAACTCAGATATTTATGCTCTTAACATAACATTAAAATGTATTTTTTAAAAATCTAAAATAAAACCCAGCTATTCTCAGATACACTGAAGCAACTTATAATCTTACATTTTTTAAAAACATTAATTAAAACAGCATAACAAAAAATGCATGTGAGCGAAAGCTTAAGCCTAGCAAAGATAAAACTGCTTCCAAGTTATGAAAAAAGAAATAGTCCCCATATACAAACATTAGTATATTTAGTCTATTTAATAAATACATATCTTAAAGTGAAGAAATATTAATTTTAAAAATTAATAATATAGAAAAACTATTTTTATTTAATCCGTAAATCTACTAAAATTTGGTTAATTATTTTTGGCCATTTCTTTAGTATAACATTAACTAACAGTTTTGGCATCAAACAAATAACATTCTTTATAATGTTTATGGTAATCTAATTATCTATTTATTTTAAGTGAATTTTGTAAAAAAGATGTGTAAAATTAGCTGTAACAGTAAATAAAACATTGATTGTACTTGAAATCAACAAACTATTTAAATGCAGCATGCAAATTTAACATTGTATAGTTAAACAGTTTTTAAAAGTAATTAACATAATTGTCATGAACAAAGTTGAAATAAATAGTATATTTCAAAATACAGTATTTACAAATATTATTGTATTATTTCAAATATTCTTGTTAAGACAGCATCTATAGAATTATTAATAGCATCTGACATGCAAAGGTTTTTAGAAAAGTAATATGTTTGTGATTATAGCTTATTGAAGATAAATACTTTTAAATTTTAACAGTTAAAATTCATTTTGAGTATTGAAAAAGCAACTGAATATATTAAAAAATAAAAATTGTTTTGTCTCGTTTAAGAGTTAAATTTTTTTAAAGTTCCATGTTATAATAGAACTGAAAACAAAGGTCTTCCATTTCTGGCTTGTTGTGGTTGCTGAGCCCCTTGGTGAAGCTGTTGTTGCTGTTGTTGTTGAAGCTGTTGTTGCTGCTGTGATTCTATATTCTGCTGTAGTTGATGCTGCTGCTGTCTCCTCTGGTGCAGCTGAACCCCCAGCCTCGGCTGCTGGGGCTGCAAAGGATAATGCTGCACAAGATGGTTTTGTCGCAGGGCCAGCGACTGAGACATTTGCTGGTTAACAAGATAAGATCTTAGAGACAGAGGATGAGCAGAGTCGGAATTTTCACTTCTGCTCTGCCCGTCAAGCGAAGGTGCGAGCGCCGATATCCCATGACTGATACCACTGCGACCGACAGATAATGGCATACTCGAGGGTCTCCCACTTCGTGAAGATGCTTCTACTGCTCTTCTAGACAAATGAGAGTTCTGTATTTCTTCTCGTCGTGTTTGCAGCAAAGACTGGTTGCCTCCCATTCTGTGAGAATGCCAGCGAGACGAGAGATTGCTGGTGGCCTGTGTGCTAGCTTCTCTCACAGAAGATGTCAAGTTGTTGCTGTTATTAACTTTTGAGTTGGGTGTTGTATCTGTAGGATTGCTTGCAGCAGAAGGTTTTGATTGAGGTGCAGCTGCTTCAGCATCCTCAGGAGAGTTTGATGCTGAAGCTTCTGTTGTAGAAGATAGTGAGTTTAAAATGGATAACGGGTAAACTCTCGGAGACAATTTGGAAGACGTGCTTTCTTGAGAAGACAATTTTGAAATGTTTGTCTTTGATTCGGCAAATGGGATTGTTTTGGGAGGTAATACTTTTTCATGCTCGTTTGAAACACTTTCAGAGTGATTATAAGATAAAGGCAGTGGTATATTTTTCCAAGAAAGATTTAAACTATCTCTGGTTTTATGTGTGGTCTCCTTGGGTCTTGTTGATTTTGGTACAGCTCCTTGTTCTAGATAATTGATGGGATGACCAGAGCAAGTCTGAAGTTCATTACTGTACGCTGGAGGAGAACAGCCACCTGGCTTGTGCTTCGACGTCAAGTTATTACTGGAAGCTAATTTTTCATTGGACTGCTGCGGTGATCTACTTTGGTGGGAAGGTGAACAAATGCTATGGGAAGCCAGGCCAGAGGCAACAGCACCTACGGGTCTAAAAGCTGAAAGGGTGGACCCGAAGTTGGTTTGCGGAGAATGTGGGGAAGTATTTTGGGTGGGAGAAGATCGGGAAATAATCTGAACAGATACTTTACGAGATGGACCTGAGATATTATTGCTGGTTTTCTTGCCGTTTTGTTGCAGAGATGAAACTGGACTTGAAGTTGCCAAATTTGATGGTGATGACTTGGACAAAAAATTCATACCTGTTTCATTCTGTGACTGCCCTAAGCATTTTACATTTTCATAACAGGGTCCATTTTCATAAAAATTTTCATTGACAACATGGTGCTCTTCCCCTTCAGCTCCCTGAACTGACTCAGGGCTTTCTCCTGTTATAGCACAAACCTCAGGTGATACAGAGAGCAAGTGTTCATAATCTCCTAACTCATCTATAGACTGTGTATTAACATAACTGAGAACAGGTCTGTTTGATCTATTTGAATCTTTTCTAACTATCATAGCACCTGCACCTCTGCTTGTGTTAAAATCAGAGCTTCTCTGGGATGACCCGTGCTGGGAACGATTTTGACTACTAGAAGTTTGCGATGAACTAGGCAGCTGAGACTGCACGATTAAAGGCTGTTGATTATCACTTCGACTGACCCTTATTTCAACCATCGGCACACTCTCAGCACCTTCATCGCCAAAATCACCAGCATTATAGCTATGAGCATCAGTACTGGATGAGTTCTCTGTATCAGACTCATCACCACTATCAGAGCCATTTGCCCCTTCCAGCTGATCCCTTGACTCCACCACCTCATATGGAGGCAACTCTTCTTCATCAAACTCAGTGGGAAGACGTACCTTTGGAGATTCAGATGTTGCAACTCTGGACGTCTGCACCAGCAGTAAAGAATGTGTACAGGCCCTGTTGTTACTACCAGACCCCTGTCGCAGTGGGATAATGTTGAGCCTGTCAACCTCTTTGTTATCAGGTCTAACTTCTCTTGCTTGACTGGAGTTTCTGTTACTTGTTATTCTTCTGTCTGGGTAGAACTTCACTCCACCAACAGACAGTATATTATTATTATTATTACTACTTAATTCATGACTGTATCTATGCCTGCGATTATTTGAATGGAGTTGATCTGAAGCAGTGCGACGATGGGATCTACGATATTCTATCTGAACGCGATTTACATCTGCATTATCTGAATGTCTTCTAGATACAGCTTCATTTTGAAGTAGTGAGCGGCTGGTGCCTGATCTCAAACTACTAGTGTTTGGCGCACCACCGCGGAGTGAGTTACTTGTTCTGAATGAACCTTCAGACATATTCCTATGGTGGCGCCTGTGCTTAGGCTTATCATGGTGCTCAAAGAATATATATTTGCAACACACAATTAGGGCCAATACATTACCAGATAAACAGAATACTGAAATCACCAACAGTGAAGCATGAACTAGGTTTGAAGTTCTTTTGTTATATTCTGAAGGATCAATACGGCCATAAAATCCACTACTAAGTGTCAAACCACCAGCTGACAGTATAAGCATCGTTAGAGAGGTAAAAGTACCAATTAACGAGCAGGTGCAGAAAGTTTTGACACTGGCCAGTGATTTGAGCCTTGATACAAACACCGCTGTCAATCCAGATGCCAATATTGTTGCTCCGCCCCACATGCCAGTTCCCACATAATGTCCCCATGATTGGGTAACAAAAGCTATGATGGAAATGATCATGCTGGCTAGACCCAGAAAGAAGAGAATTATTCCCAGAACAAAAACTCTTGTAAAGGGAAAGTTGGTGTGCATTTTCCAGTGTAGAGACATTTTTGAAACGAAAACTTTAATTGGAACCACTTCACATCTTTGTAGAATTATTGTGATCACATATTTCCAACAGGTCAGAAGCAGCAAAATCGATGGCTAAGTAAGCAACCCCATTGCATCAGTTGTGAGCATCTTTCTTCTTGTACTTTTTTGGCCTAAATTAAAAAAAGAATTGTGTTAGACCTTTTAGTTAACAGGGATGAGGTTAAGAGACATGAGAAATCAACCAAGAAAAAGAGATTTAAATAATTTTGGAAGGCAAAATGAAAATGACTAGATAATCCTATTTTAGAAATAGTTTTAATAGACGGTCTATTCAGAAGTCTAATGTTTATAGCCAATAATATGAGCGACATTTTAAAATGCTTGAGTGAAAAAGATCTAGTCGCATATGTACTTACTACAATGTCCACAATGAAAAGTGGTGTTTATTTAAAATACTGGCAGGACGATAAGACATGGTATAAAAGTTTATTTCTGTCTTAGTAATTCATTAAGCCTACTAAAAGATATTCAGCACAACTGACTAAATATACCCTGACTAATTCAAAGCTCATTTAATGGATAGTGGTTCAAAAGCAATTCCATTAGGGCAATAATACAATAGAATCTCATTTTGTTTGTTTTATTCACTACCATTCAGGTTTTCCAAACAGTATCAGGAACTTAATTACTTAATCAGGAACAAAATTAGCCAATTTTTTTAAAAATACCTTTTTTTAATGTTATATCATTTAATGTAGGAAGCACACAAACCACAGATTACACATTTTACAGGCCTATCCCAGATATTATTTACCCTTTTAGTCAAAGGCATGGTGTTAAACTAGATCAAGCAAAGTACATTAAAAATTATTCTCCTCATAAAAATAGAATAAAAAGTTGTAGATTGTTAACTTGGTCACCACCCTCCACCCAATACAGTGACACCAATTTTGAGTATGAAGATGTTTGTTTCCAGTTTAAATATTGTTACCTGCTTACTCTTTTGAGTATCAGCATAAGGGTTCATTTATAATTATTAATCTGACATCTAGAGGGGTTCTGACCTTCCTAGCTTTATGACCAATGCACAAGTATGGTTTATTAAAATGCACAATCTCACTGAGCTCATTGTATTTGCCCAGTACTGGCTTATTTTATTATAATGTACAGACTAATAAGAGATCAATTTCTTCCTTTTGCAACTGAGAAATTTAATTCAAGAGGATGCTTTTATTTTAGCCTGACTAGATATACAGCCATGCAAATTTACAGTTTCAAATAAATAATAATATGCTAGGCAAAACACTCACATGTGTTTTAAGATCCTATGTCACAGGGAGTGACCAGAATCTTATCAATACAGACCATGTTAAGTTTTTCCACTTATTATTATTCCCATTTTTTAAAAATAAAATCAAAATCCTCAGTAGCCTTGGTTTAATTAGCTAATTATTTGTGTTATTGGTCTAGTCGTGGGAATAGCATGGTCAGGCTAGAGAGTGTATGAGACAAAGTCATTAGTTTCGGACCTTGAGCATATGAAGCTAGTTTGCTGGGGTTAGCAACCCATTAGGACACAAATCTCCAAATATATAAAAACTACAGCTTTGCAGATTGCTCTTGGATGGATAAAGGCTATGGAAGCAAACCCAGAAAAAAAGTAGCTTTGAAGTCATATCTGTGGTGCTTAATGTTAACACGTATAATTACGCTTGGAGGAAATCCTTTCCAACATTACAATTACGAATGAAGACGAAGGAAGGTCTAGTCCTATTAAAATTTAAAAATTGTCAACAACAATAATGATTGGGTCCCTCACAATTAATTAGGCTATGGCAATTAGACTATTAGGCTCAGTGTAAGTAAGAATGTGATAAAATATTATATTACTAAGAGAAATATCTGACTATAGGCCTACAAGTAAGGGATGGTGTGGCTTAGTGGTAGAGCGTTAGACTGCTAACCCAAAAGTTCAAATCTGGGCTCTAGTCAGTATAACTCCCCTAAGTCCACCCAGCTCTGGTGGGTATCTAACTCACATTAGGGAAAGTAAAGGCAGCTGGGCAGAGTGCTGACCACACCACCCCTTCATATGCCAAGGTCCCTGAAACATATAACTCTACTTCTGCCCCATGTGTCTTTGGCATGAATAGGAAAAGATGTACTTAATACCTGAAACAAACTTAAGTCACAAATATATGTGGATGATTAAAAATACTGATGTCTGATAAGACTCCTCTGAAAATAGATGTGTTATGTTGCTATCATGTATTAATGGTAACAAATACCATTAAATTGAATAGGCCCCTATAGTTTGTTTTATGTCCGACTCAACTTCAATTTACAGTTATCAATTTATGAGTGTAAAATCAGCCAAAGCTAGTACATGAGAGAAAGTTGACTATTACATTTTTAAAATTATTCGACAATTTTACAGTTTTTTTTTTAAAGTTACTAAAATGTTTCAAATCATGCTCTCAAACACGGGTGTGGGGAAATTGCGAGACGCGAAAAGCGAAATGGCGAGGCGGGAAAATGCGAGAAGGTAATGCGAGACATACCTGCGGAATTAAGGGTAAATAGCGAGACACTTTTTGCGAAAAAAGTTTTTTCCTTTTTTTTTTCCATCTTTATTTATTTTAATTATAGATAGATAGATCTAGATATAGATCTATCTATTTAAAAATCCTAACATCGTTGCTGTGCTACTGTCATCGCCCGCCCTTGTTAGCGAGAGGAAAATCCCGTCTCAGTCGGCATTAATTTAAAAATCTAGCCCGCTCATGTTTATACAAACGTGAGCTGTGTCATTGTGAATTGGTATAATCTTGTCAGCAGGAGAGATATTTTGCAACATCTATTTATGGATTTTTGTACTTGCAAAAAGTGTAAAAGTATAAACAATTCTAAAAAGTGCAATTTATTTTTTTATTAAGTAATTTTAATTACAAACAAAATTTACAAACAAAATCTTCTGAAACAGTCCTCAAACACACCTCGTGACACCATCTTTCACACATAGTACACCCAACCCAGTTCATTAGACTCCCATTTATACATTTTTCTTTTGCTACTTCTTCCAATCCACATTCACAACATTTCACATTCTCATCACAGTTGACCTCCTCGTTCATCCCACAAACAACACTGGCACCCATGTTCTCATCATCATCATCCGCACGCTCAACATCTGTTTTCCGTTTTTTTATAATTTGTATTTTTTATCATTTCTGTAATTTTGGCAATGTCTTGCTCATTGTTGTCACCAGCAGTTGAGTTTTTTTAAAACATCGATATTTTCACAAAATCTTGTCTAATTTCGGTCAAAATAGAGTATTTTAATCAATTCCTGTTACAATGTATTAAAACAGTTTTCTAAAACGCGAAAAAACGTCTAAAATTCTTTTTCTAACATTGCTTTTTTATAGTGTGACTTCACATCTAACCCCCCCCTCCTCCCCCTCATCACACATCATCATAAAATTACAGACCCCCCCCCCCCCCTTTACGAGTGTGACGTCATTTATGGAAGACCCCCAAATAACACCACCACCAAAACCAAAAAAATTCAGATAAGTTCAACTTGGTTTTAAAAATATTTGAAGTAGGCCCATAGCTTACGATATAGCACGAGCAACTGATAATATCGGTGACGTCACTTTATTTTGTTGTATCCAAATGATGTAGGCATTACCTTGTTCTTAGATTTATATGGTAAAAAAAGCTAGAAAAAAATCGTAGGCGGCGGCTATAATACAAAATTTCTAGGCAACAATAGAAAATATGTTTGCGGCGGCAGCGGATCCGGGCACTGCGATCTTCAAAGAAGGTAAATCAGGCGGCCTCGGCGTTCCACACAAAAGACAGAAGTTGATCTATCGTCGGCGGTATTTCCGTCGGTTTCGAACAAGGTGGTATTCTAAGTCGACCCAAAAGATGGGGGGAGTTGACAAATCATCAGTACGTCTAGCGACGGAAAAATCGGAAGTTTTAACAATGTAAACGAAACGTCTTTGAAGTCTGGACCAAATACCACTGAAAATCGGGTGCGGTAAATTTTTCGCAGAAATCTTCGCATTTCAACACCACCCAGCGTAAGTATCGGCTTGTGGTAAAATGCGAGACAAAAAGCCACGTGACCGACCGTTTTCGCGCCCTTCTCGCATTTTCCCGCCCTTCTCGCATTTTCCCCGCCTCGCCATTTCGCTTTTCGCGTCTCGCAATTTCCCCACACCCCTCAAACACAGCTGAAAGTTAATTTCTGGCTTTATTGATAGATCTAAGCCTTGTATTCAATTGCCTGTATTTATATTATATTAGGCCTATATATTATTAATAATAGACGTCAATGACGGTGTTTTAGTCATTATTCAAATATCTATTAATTATAATTTGACACAAATATATCACAATATAAATATAAGCCTACTTGTAGTAATTAACATTTAAAACCTTAGGCCTATTTAATAGGTACAATTTATTAATTAGCCAACTTGTCCTTTCACAATTCATATAGCTTCGCAGATTTTTAATTTCAGGATAAAATAATTTCATAGGCCTAAATTCTAAATTTAAATTAAATAAATTTAAATATTAATTATTAATAGAATAGTAGATCTAGATTTAGTAGTCAACTGTAGTCCTAAGGCCTAAAAATAGAATTTAAATACAAACTAATTAGGCCTATTTTCTAAATAATAGAATAAAAAGTTATCTTAATAATAATAAGGCCGATGCTAGCCGGAAAAAGATACGCATGCGCAATGGAGAGAAACTACGACTTGCCTTCGCTGTGATGTTCTCGATGGTACTGCGCATACATGTGTTTACAACCGCAGAACCCTAGACCTAACCTCCACCCTAACCCTATCCCTAATCCTATCCTGACCCTGGCCATGGGTCACTGCGCATAACTATCTTTTGCCGACTAGATCTAGGCTAGGTGGAAACGTTGGGACCAAAAATCTTTTTCCGAGTAGTCACTTCATAATAATAAACAATATAGATCATCGTATGGTAAAACTCCATTTTAGCGTATTTTATTCTCCGTTGCTTGTTTACCTCCAGTTGAGCGTATTTTATTATAATAACCGAAACACCAAAACATTAGGAAAACACGATTTATTTATTTGTATTGTATTTTTGTTTTAACAAATGAATAAAAATGAATTTAAAAAAAAAACAAAGAGACTGACTTTGTTTTAGATTTTGATAATTTACTTTTGTCAAAACTTGAGAAAAATCTAAATTTAGAATATTGAATGTGTTATGTTCGTGTATCAGTTAGAATTTTTATGGCAATGGGTGAAGTATGTAAACGTAACTCACAATTGCAAGGTTAAGTTTGTATTGTTACAAGTATCTCCCAGGCATGATACTATAAATAAACATTTATGAACTTACAATGCCCCAAAACTGAGGCCAACACAATTTCAAACAGCTATTGCCCGAGCTATGACGTATGCTGATAGACCCTAATTAAAGTCAATGTGAACTGACGGTGAACCCACGACAGTGTAAGGATTTTTCTCCCGCTGACGATCACACGATATTTAATTGGAACAGTTCTAATGCTTTTTTTACGTTTTTTTTTTTACCTTTTCTAATTAAAAATCACCTTCAGAAAAAAAAATAAGTAGATCTAGTGTTTTCCTAACGTTTTTGTGTGTTTTGGTTGTGTTTATAATAAAATAAAAATACACTCAACTGGAGGTGAAGCAGGGGGGGGGGGGAATAAAAATACGCTAAAATGGAGTTTTACCTCATCATATATCTAGATAGATCTAGTATAGGCCTATTGACTGCTAAGCCTAGTCTAGATTTCCACTCAATATGACTGTGTTTTGTTTGTGATTTGAATTTTCCTTTAAACTTAAGGTTTTTTCTTCTGTGTTGGTTGAGTGTTGTTGACTGCTGCTGTTGAGTGAGAGTGGGGAACTAACTCGACTAGCCTAGTGGATATATTTTTGTTTTGTTGTGTTTAATGACCTTTATAATACATTGTACACTTTTACAAATAACAAAAACATTGATAAGAAATCATTAAATTACTTTTATATCGTCAAACAATCCAATATTGGTGGGATACAACAAGCAATGGAACTTTCTTTCGGTTCCATTGCAGAAGTCGCCATTTTTTTGCACTCACTGACCCTTCAAAATAATCTGGGATCTGATTGGTCATAAAAGTTTTATAGTTTAAAGCTATTTTATTATGGTCCCTAGATCTACTAAAACTGTTTAAATAAAAATATTTTTCAAAACATTTTTTTGTGTTTGCATTCTTTCTCTTACACAAAAAGGCAACGGAATAGCAACCAAGGTAAAATTCACCATATTTTAGGCATGTTATAGGCCTATATATATATATATATATATATATATATATATATATATATATATATATATATATATATATATATATATAATATATATATTATATATAGATCTATATAATATATATATATATATATATATATATATATATATATATATATATATATATATATATATATATATATATAATCTATATACACTTAAATAAACTGCAGCACTATTTTCCCCTAAGAAAACATAGTAAAATGCAGTACAAGAAAAATGTTCTTGAACTAGTTGTGGCAGTTATAATTACTAAGACCAAGGCTTACCTTAGTTTACCTTTCAGAGGAGATAGGGTTTCTTTAAGGCAATTTTCTCACACTTTTTCTTTAAAACTACCCAGGGGGTTGGGGTGAGTGCACTTTGGTTTAATATGAATTACATTCCTTCAGCCTCAAATGTGTTGAAAATAGTGAAATACAAAGTCTTTCATTTTATGATGTTATCATTGACATTCCTGTTGAAAAGGCAAGATAGAACACATTTTGTTTCAATGGATTAAATAAAAAGTTTTTTGTAAGTTATGCCTTTTGATTAAATTTTTTTTTGTTGGGAATTGTGCTGTCACCAAAAGCAGCAACAATGTGAGACTATGTTCCTGTTAGGTGTACATAGGGGAGAGGTTTACCAACCCCCTCCTTCCAACAACCCCTGCCTCCACCACTACTGACTTCCTAAAAAGGTATAAGCACAATTAAATTGTCTCATGGTGCCTCCATTTTCACATGGTTCAACATACAAACAGAGGCGTAGCGACCCTTCCCAGCGCCCAGGGCGAACTTTCAGTTTGGCGCCCCCTCCCCCATATAGGCCCTATATATATATATATATATATATATATATATATATATATATATATATATATATATATATATATATATATTTATTTATTTATTTATTTATATTTATATTTATATATGTGTGTGTGTATGTTTTTGTGTGTGTATGTGTATGTGCGGCAGTCTGGGAAAAAAAATAATTACGCTGTATGATTTTTGTTCCCTAAACTTTACTCGACTTTACTTGGAACAGTCTCTGTTATGATATAGTGCATATTTGGATTATACGTTTGTTAGATTAAGGTCCTACAATTGACATACAATAGCAAATTATTGTTCACATTGGAATACAATATGGGTATTTCGTTGACTGGTTGATTGTATAATGAAATAAGCTAAAGGAAACAAACTGGAATCTAACTGACACAACAGCTCGAAGTCTTGGATTTATTAGATGTGCGCTGCCTTCTCGCACACAGTCAACAACAAATGCAGAATTAATTGTACTGGTTGAAGAAGCAGTAATAACCGGTTTAATGATAATAGCTGATGTCCATGACGTTCAGATTAGAATCAGCAGCGATAAAATGCGTATTAACATTCTAAGTCAATGTGGAATTCAAATGCATTGTCAAAAATATTCAATCAGGATCTATAGCTGAATATGATGTATCTTTTACTGTAAGGCTCGGAGCTAGGTTAAAGACAATCGAAAATGAAAAGGTGGTGGTTAGGGCACACTATGAGAAAGACAAATACTAACATCACTATGCAGGTGCTAGTGTGAAGTCCATGGGGAAAGAGGGAGAGAAAAAGACTAAATAAGTTCTGAAGGAAATCGTTTGAAATAAAGAATGAGGAGGCTGGATTTTTAGGGTTCGAGATTCATAAAAATGAGTTGACGAAGTGTTGTCTTCTCCTATGTTGTTTAGGAAGCCGAAACGAATAAAAAGAAGAAAATCAAAAGATCTTAGAACAGTGGGTTCCATCGAACCCGAGAGGTTCGGTAATTCAGTCTCAGGGCTTCCGCGGAGGTCAAGACACACAGCCGACTCATATGATTCACGAATCACGATCGGATTTTGTCAATTTTTTTTTTTGTAACACAATAGTAAAATACGCTTTAGATCAATGGGTTTCTTTTCTGACTGATATCGGTTATTTATTCCTTAATCTGGTGTGAATTTTTCCGATTTTAGTCTTCGAAAAAACGCCCCCCCCCCTCCTCCCCTCTCTAGGAAAGCTGGAAAGCGTTTTTTTCGGTCTCTGTTTCTTAAGGATATATGTTTTACAGTAACACAATCAAGGTAGAGAACAGTTAAATCAGTATGCAAAGGCTTTCAGCCGTTAAATTTCTTTACTTTGACTGTTTATAATTCAAAACTGCAGCTTAAAATGAGCTGTTAAAAAAATTCTACCCCTTTTGGCGCCCCCCTAGGGTCGGCGCCCGGGGCGGCCGCCCTCCCCGCCCTCCCCTAGCTACGCCTCTGCATACAAACATTTACCTCAAAGTGAAATTAGTGATAAAGATACATGTGTGATGTGAGAAAGTCAGCTGTCCATGAGGGTGAGTGTGTGTTTCAAATCCATTTAACTCCTTGTGCCATACCACTGATACTACAGGCCTGTATATTCCTAACTCAATTTAAGGAATGGCTACAGGACATTACCCCCGGGACATTTCCCCCCCCCCGTATTTACCCCCCGGAGCAATTACCCCCCTGTCAATTACCCCCCCCCCCGGGAATTCCCCCCCCCCCCCCGGGAATTCCCCCCCCCCCCCTCTCAAGTTAAAATCCTAAATCTAACTAGAATTTTATACCTATATACTACTTAAATCTAAACCTTAAGAAAAAGACCAAAACCTAAGCATCCACCTTAGCCTAAAACTTCACACAAAACCAAAACTAGACACAACCCTAACCCTAGCTCTAACCCTAACCTTAACCCTAACCCTAGCCCTAAAACCTAACCCTAACCCTAACTCTAACCCTGTCCGGGGGGGGGGGGGGGGGTAATGTCCTACTGGGCGGGGGGGGGGGGGGGGTAATTGACGGGGGGGGGGGGGTAATTGACAGGGGGGGGTAATTACTCTGGGGGGTAATGTCGGGGGGAAATATCCGGGGGGTAATTGACAGGGGGGAAATGCCCTGTTCCCTTAAGGAACTAACATTGGTTTTAGAACTTTCAAATTTTGAATTGGGGTCCATCAGGGTGAGGGGTTATTGACCCCCCCATACCTGCTACACTGATACTATATATATATATATATATGTGTATATATAACTAATGCTAATACTTTAAGTAATACCAAGCTAATATTTGCACAATTCACACTGGGAAAGCAAGGGAAGTAAAAAAAAAATAAAGGGAAGCTTAAAAGTTTTCAAGCAAAAAAGGAATACCAAATAACCTCTATTATTAGTTTGGCAGGGCTGGAAAGGGTATGGTTACTATCCAAAAAAAAGTTCACAGTTAACACCCTACCCCCCTTTGGGCAGATAAGGCTCATTACCTGTGCATAGCAATCCACCTTGGAGAGGAAGCTCCAAAATTTCTTTTCTGCAGCTCCTGTTAACTGTAGTTTGAACAAAACATTTTACTTAGCATACCTTTGAACCATACCAAATAAAGGCCAAGAGAGGGATGATGATTCATGGGAAACCCATGATCTCTTCATGTTTAGTCCTGGTTCCACTTCTGAAGGTACATCTTTTGTACCCCAAGGAAAAGATGAAGCCATGTTATTGGCTGTTTTATGGGAACACCCCCAGAGTAATTACCCTTTGGTAATTACACCCCCCCCCCCCAGTCATTGGTTAAAGTACAGTTAGGGCTAGGCTTAAACTAATGGCTAGGAATGGGTTTAGTTTTAGGCTGAGATGATAGCTTGGTTTTAGGCTTTTTTTTTAAGGTTAGGATTAAGGTAAGATATAGGTCTAACCCTAAAACAAACCCAAACCAGAGTTAGGGGTTAGAGTTAGGATTTTCAAGCTGGGGGCTGGAGGGCAATTGACATGTGGATAGTGTTGAGGGGTGGAAGTCTGGGTGGTCATTGACAGGGGGGGGGGGGTAACAATCTGTTTTATAAATCAAAAATATTTTGGATAGACTAAAAAGTGGCTATGACAATCATCAGATTATGTCAAATATGAATTCATTTCAGGCATAAGAGGTATTTAGGGTTTTTATTCAAGTTTTTAAAAAATTGC
This sequence comes from Physella acuta, assembly GCF_028476545.2. Lineage (NCBI taxonomy): Eukaryota > Metazoa > Mollusca > Gastropoda > Physidae > Physella > Physella acuta. The sequence goes on from NW_026732251.1 coordinate 22,590, forward strand.
TCAACTGAAATAAGCAGAGTAAGCTTGATATGGGCAGGATGTGTCTGAGTTTAGACAATTTTTCTGAAACACTTATGTATCACAGATTTATTTTTAAAAAAAGTGCTGTAAATCTAGTGCACCATACACTCATAAAATCCAATGGCAAGTAGTTTCAAGTTATATGTTTATTAGAAGTTTATCAACATTTATTCATGTATAAGCATAGTGTTCTGTTTAATGATAAAACTACCAAGAAGAATTGGAGGAGTGTTGATAAGTAAAATATTACAAAAGAAAACAAAATTGAGAAATAGTGTTTTTTTGTGTACTTTCGGTCTTTGCAATCTATATATCCCTACTTTAAAAAAGTCTTTGATAGCTCAACAAAAGAAGTAGATTTATTAGAAGTTAAATGCAAGTGGCTAATCAAATGCCCTAAAAATAAGCACAGTTGCTAGATACCTTAAAATATAATTATATACATAGGTGTATTAACTATGACAGTTTGTTATAACAGAAACATTAAGTTTTGAAGGTTGAAAAAAATATCATATAATTGGCTATTAGGCCTGCAATACTATAATTAATGTGACTATTTAGGCTTTTGTAATTGTAAAAGAAATTGTATAAGTTTTATAAATTTACAATATGTAAAAAGATCAAAACTAAAAACATTCCCTAATAATTATTTTTTGAAAGTTTCAGAAAAATATTCTCCACAATGAAAGCTGAAAAAAAAAAAAAAGGCAGTTGAAAAAAGATGTGTTGTTCTTCTGTGCAGTACTCAATGGATGAAAAGAGGGATTAATATTTATCACGCCAGTTCCACAATAGGATTTCTCACTCTTGGCTTGTTAGGATTGTTTTCCAGTAACCAGTCAGCCAACCATAGCTGTAGACAATTTAAAAATAGCATGTAAATCTTCTTGAATATGTTACAATTTTAAAATAAAATAAAAATATTGTCTATCCATTCACATCAAGACTTGAATATTTTAAATTATTTATTTACCACAGGGTCTTCTGGCTTCTTCTTAGCCAAATCTGTGAGTCCTTTCAGAAGTGTGGGGTTGACTGCTTTGGAGAGATAGTCTTTAGCAGCTTGTCCAGTGGCAACAGGCTCTACAATACCTAGACAAAAACATCAACAAAAACACAAGTGAATAACATTTATATTTCAATAATAAAGCTAAAAAATCAAATCAGAATAATAAGTTATAAAATATTGCACATGCTAGATTCCAGCAAAATTAAAAAAATTCTTACAGTCAGGAAAAAAAAATCTGAGCTCTCTCTGTGCACTACTGAAACAGTCGCTTCCATGTAATGCATTTCTTTGATCATCTGTGCCGTAGATTGCTCGTAAGCTAAAAAAAAAATCAATGGAAGAAAAAAAACTTAAATGATAAAAATTTTAGTAGCTAACCATAAGTATTATTAAACCAGCATTCTGCAACAGATAATGGTACCTAAAGGAATTCTTTAGAAATCAATACAATGAGACTTGAGCAATTATTTTTATGCTGTTGCTTTATTTTTTTTTACACCTACAATAATGACAAGCATATAATGTATTTTTAAAACTGTTTGTGGGTCACACTGGTTGACATGCACCTGAAAAATCTTAGAATGACATATACAATACTACACAACATTAAATGTGTCAAACATTTAATCTTATCTACCAATAAAAAGTATAGACAACCACATAGAAAAAAGTTTAATAAACTTTATAACATAATTAGTCAGACTCAGCATTCCAGGGGTTATACTGAGAAAGTACAAACTGTTTTATATCATATCTTTACTTACCATTCTGGATGTGTTTGCTTGGCTTTAAGAGCATTGGTTGGGCCTATCAGTTCTCTCCAGTATGAAATAGCTTGGTCTCTAGCAATCATTAAAATAATGATGGGGCCACTGCTCATGTATGCTACTAAGCTTGGGAAAAATAGCTTTCCATAATGTTCTGCATAAAAATCACTAGCCTGTTCTGGTGTTAAGTGAACTCTTCTTTTCTGAAACAAATTTAAAAATCATAACAATCAAATAATTGAAAACCACTACCAATATGGTTAACTTTCTTCCTCAGAAGATTTCATATATTTTGTCATATTTTTATTTTCCTAGGAGGCAGGCAGATCAGCTAAATATGCTAGACCCAAAATGCAGGCGCTTATGGATACAAGTATGGTGCAGTATGAACATTATTTACATCTGGTTATGATTAATTTCCTAAGACAGTAAATGAGTTTATCATTTAAATTGTAACCTTTTCCCCAGTGTGTGGCCAGCAGATGTAAAATAATATGTTAACGATGACTATGGCCTATGGAAATATTTGCTGCTGAATGTTGATTTTAACAAGCAAGCACTAACTCATAACAATAATTTGCTTGATTAGTTGATCCATTGATTTATGGTTAATTTTTTTCTGTCACAACTTGTTTTTTAGCAATATATTAACATAAGATTATATGCAAAACAAAGAGATGGTGACTATGATGTATGCTTCTATGGACAATTATACAAAAGCAGAACTTAACATTAAAGAAGGATTTTTTTTAAAACAAGTTAATTAAAAAAGTCTAGTGACATTTGTGCGCAATTTCCTTATGTTATCTAAAAATAGCTCTGACGTATAATGTTGGGGTGCGTTCAAGCTAGAAGAACAATCGGTTTGTAGGTGTTTATGTAATTTTAAAATTTGTGACCGAACGAGAGAATATTTTTGAAAACTTTCTTCGGCAATATTGTTCTAAATTATGACAGGAATCGATTGGTACATGTTTCAAGTCGCTAAGTGGTCTGGTTGCCGAGATATGGGCCAAAAACTGCTTTTTTTCGAGATTTTTTGGCTTTTCTGGGAAATCCATGAAAGAAACCCGGAATTTTTATGGCCTATGTTCATCCTCGTAACTTGCTTAACATAATTGCTTTTGGAACTAGTCATCGATATTGCTTCGTTGAGGAGGAGATACGACTTAAAGCTGCGGACACACATTCATCCATCCATCCATCCATCCATCCAGAAATGACGGGTTAATAAACGCAATTCTCCAGAATGGAAATTGCGCTAAAAAGTAGCATGTACATTTGTTTCCATATATTAAATAAGGGTGATAGACATTGATAGTTTTGATATTATAAATAAGAGTGCAAAATTGTAAATCTTCCACTGAAAGTTTGTCTGGACTTGAGTATGTAGAACTTATTTAAGTCCAGTCCACTCAGCTCTGATGGGTACCTGACTCATATTAGGGAAGGTAAAGGTGGCTGGACATAATGCTAACCACACTATCCCTTCAAATGCATGCAGGGGTAACAGAAATAGGTGAACTCTACTTCACTTGCCCCATGGGCCGTAGGTTCAAGAAGGAAGCTTTACTTTTCTTTTACTCGGGAAATTTTGTCTGATGTAGCTGTAGTCAAAGGCCAATTAAAATGGCATAATTAAGCAATAAATTAAGTATTAATTTTTAACTGTTAGTATTAGTATTATTAAGTATTAATAATCACCACTACTTAAAATTTAATTCCATACACCTAGATCTAATTATTTTTTCTAAGACATTTGAAAAAAAAATGTCTTGCCTGCAAAACAGCAAAACCAGACCTAAGAATTATGTCTTCTATTTCATCAGCTTTGTGAAGTGCATCTGGCTTTATAACTGCAAGTGTCCTTTCCACATAAATATGTGGTTTTTCCATCGTAATTTGTTCATCTGCTCCTCCCGTCATTTTGTTTTAAAAGTTAACGCCGATTTATAAACCCCGTATAATCTTGCAAGCAAGATGATTTTTGAAGATAGTTGACTCAAACCAAAACAAGAATCTGTTGCTAAGTGACGTCAAAATTGAATTTTTCTCTGAAATCCAACTTTTTAATAATCCCGATCGACGGAGTGAATCCAAAGGCTAGGCACTATGCATAGAGAAAGTGCTAACTTCGTTGCTTCAATAAACATTTCCAATATTTACAAACAAAAGCTTAATTTATTTTTGCCTAAGGCCAAATGCTAATAACAGAGTAGACTACACCATTCGTTAACCCTTTATTGCATGAATTATTGGTTTACTTGGTAAAAATTTTTTGACTTCATATTTCTACAGCAAATGGACTAACTTGAGATGTAGGGAGTTTTTTTTTTGAATAGATGATAAATATCACAACAATTTTGGTCGTTGCAATTCTGCAACTATGCGCAACGGTCAAACTTTTTTTCCATAATAAGCAAAAAAAAAATTTATATAGAATTGTTGATAGAAATGTAAATAACTTGTACAAATCATTTGAGAGTAACACTAGTAAAATGTAAGCTTATTTATGATGAAAACAAAAGTAAAAACATGTACACTGAAAGAGAAAAAAACAACTGAAAAATTACATGAAGGTTTATTTAGTAAAAAATTTATTAGCATTCTTTTTTGTTTGCTATACAACAAATAAAAACTTCTGTGCATTCTTGGTGCAGGACAACCTGCAACTAAATGATGAACTAAATGATATTGTCTATGTAAATCTTGAGCCCAACATATTGGGGAACACTCTGTAATAATGTCTGCTCAATATTAGCAACAGCACTTTGTCATCTTGTCCCTTTGTAGCTTTACCTGTATGCACTTCAAAATCTTGGATTATACAAGTTGTTGGACACAACAAAGACTTTGTAGCCCATCTATATGGCTTTCTATGGTTGTAGGTTGGACTGCTTTTGCCTACGATATGTGAATGGGTCGATTTGCTCATGAATACTTAGAATCTCAGACGGCATGGGGTTTGATAAGCACAGAATTCCGAGATTGGTCAACTTCTGCCCTTTGAACATTGTTTGACAGGTGTAGCTTATTCTTAATCCACTCGAATCTATTGATGGTTATGTCTGTGACAGTAACACATAAGGTGACAAGGCACCAAGATCTTTGGTATCTAGAATTTTTTTTACAATGTTTATGTAAAACACAATTTCCAGGACATGTTTTTGTTCATCTTTATCCAGTACTAGTGGATTGTTTATGTCCTGCTGAGGACATAGTTTCACAGGTGTATATTATTCTTTATCCGCTTGAATCTGTTGATGGTCATGATGTATTGACCGTAATACATTTGGTCGCAAGTCTCCAATACACTCTGCATATATGAGTTTTTACAATGTTTATGTAATACACACAATTCCTAGGAAATGTTTTAGCTCATTCTTATCCAGTGCTAATGGATTGTCTGTCCTGCTGAGGACATTGTTTGACAGGTGTAGATTATTCTTATTCCGCTTGAATCTGTTGATGGTCATGACGTATGTGACCGTAACAAACTTGGTGGCAAGGCTCCAATACACTCAGCATTTAGGAATTTTTTACAATGTTTATGTAAAATCTAATTTCCAGGAATAATCTTTATCCAGTGCTAAAGGACTGTTGATGTCATATTAGAGGACAGTACAGGTTGGATTGATACACAACTGTCCGAACACAGATTATCTATAAAGATGTCGTTGAAATAATCCAATGGCCGCCTCTGATGTTTGGCTTCTCTCCTAGGATCAGGAAATGGTGGAACATTTGCTGTATACTGGAACTGATCATTCTGTTGTTGCTAATGAAGACCTTGGTGTAGACAATTGAGAAGGTCCTGAGGAGTTTCATCATTTTTCGCAAATGGGCATACTCTGTAGAAATAAATTTTGAGAACATTATTTGGTTATAAATTATGCAATAATTGTATACAAAACAATAAATGCTTTACTAATCTACAATCAAACCTTTAAAGTATGCAATAATAATATGTTACCTTCAACTACGTCAGACAAATCTTCAGCACCAACATCCGATAGGACCCGGGTACTGTTTACGTTCTCTATTTCATCATTGGACAACTCACTATCTTTTGAGCCAAAAGGAGTAGCTCAGAATAAACTGGTAGAAGACTTTCAAATTAGACTCTTGGATCCATGGTTATGAATATGTGAAAGCCTAAAATAAAAACAAAAGGTTATTCATTAGTGATAGTCTAGCTCTTAACGATAAATATATAAATAAAACTAATAAAACTATTGTTAGGCTATAACTTATTATTATTATGATTATTATAGGCAAAAACTAGATCTAGAAGCTTTAAATAATATGCCACAACACTAAATGTATTTCACATCATAAAATAAACTATTTTGTGTATAGAAATAATTACCAAGTAAACTAAAGTCTAGCTCAGAGCAGAGCCATTTTTATTTATTCCGTTGCATGTAGTTGCATTACTACAACAATACAAAACCTAGGCTCTTACTAATGAAATATTAAAATTTTTATTGTGAATCAACTAAATTAGTACTAATGCATAGTTTTTATTGTAAATATATTTTTTTCAGCTAGTTTATTATAATTTTAACCAGGTTTTAACGTAATTTTATACTTACCATTTAGCAAAAAGCAGAAAAGTGTAGATCGCTTCTAAAAATGTCCGATTTGAAAAAGAAAAATCTTCTTTTCAAAAGAGTTCCGGTATAAAATGTAATAAAAAGTGCTATCCGGAGTAAAATAAGTTGAAAACGAAACAAAATATTAAATAATACAGTACTTGATTACTCCTAAAGTATTGTTGCAAAACTGCAACGCTATGCCATATAGGGTTAATATTCTGGGCTAACGGTTACGTAATTTAAGTAGATTTAGCTAGGGCACGGGATACGGTAACAAAGCAACATTGAACATAGAAAATAGGCCAGAAAAGTTTTTCCCGCGGTGATAAAGTAGGTTAATATGAAAAACTTAAAACTAAGAAGACTAGATCTAGATTAGACTTAGACTAGAAATTGTAAGAGTGACGCTGCTTGTAAAATCTTGAATACGTTGAAAGTTTTAGAAGCCTTATACAAAAATGATTAATTGCTTAGGTCAGATGTGTGCAGTGTTTCTTCCAGACTTATATAAATTCCATCTCTTTCACCCCCCCCCCCGAAGAATTGCCTGGAAGAAAATCTGGATGTGTGAACTTATCTGAATTGATAGAATATTAAACGCAGTGTTCTATAAATGAATATATATTAACCCAAACCCGTTCAGTTTGTGCTGAAATATTAAGTTAATATATAATCCTAATTTATAAAAGCCCAATGTGCGCACATCTCTCTCTCTCTCTCTCTCTTTCTCTGTCCGCAAAAAATTTTCGCCGGACATCACGTCAGAAACGGCAGCGATATATCGAGAATTTTTTACGGACTTTTGTTGAAAATAATATGTTAGATGTTTTAAATGTATAACCACAATTTTACTTAAAGAAGAAAAATAAAAATTTAAGGCGTATTCGAATGTAGAGAAACAGTATTATTTATGCAACCGGAAAAGCATTAATATATGTGAAAAAGAACGCATAAAACTGTGACGTCACTATTGCTTATACATTAACTAATGACGTCATCTGCCGTGTTAAGAATGAAAAGAAATGAACTATTTCATTCAAATTTGATTTAGATCTACGTACACTATGAAATGTATACAATACAATTTTTCCGGCCTAAACTCATAAAATTTATTTTATGTATTTGGATTCTAGATCTAGAGATTCTAGATCTAGACTAAATCTAAATCTAAATCTACGCAATAACTAGATCTAGACGTAGACGCTAAGATCTAGATTTAGACTCTAACTTCTCTAAAATCAATTCCAAAAATAAATGTCTATATTAGGACTAAACTATTTCAAGACTTATTTATTTTATACAAAATCTTTGTTTGGAACTGGCTAATTTGGGATAAAAAATTAATTTGAAAGAATAGGCATATTCGCGTAAGTTAAGATTTTAAAATACGTGTTTCATTCTCCGTATTTTATAAGGTGCCTAAATAGCGGAGATGTTAGTGTACATTAAACCACGCAGGTGGTGCGGGTTCGAGACACAGCAAGTCAACTTGGTTAATGTATTCTTTTTTATTATGCTCGGGCTAAATTTAAAAAAAAAATTCTTTTAGGAATCTAGATCTAGATTGTCGGGTGTCCGATAGGGCACTTCCCGGCGCCGCAGGCGCTTCAAATTTGGCATGATCTTGCCTTGGTGCGACAGAACACGGGGGCCGGTTGGCCGAAAAGTCTACGATGTGGGGGTCAAAACTGACCTCGACTGACCGGTACCTTATATGAGCTATAAATCGAAAAAAAATGTCCACGGAGGAACCTCTTCATAACTCTTGAGGTCGTAGACCGACCTTCGGGCGAATTAATTAAGCATTCAAATTCTCAATGTTTTCGAAAGCCTAAGCGAAGCTGGGCAGCATGCCTAGTAATATATATTGATCTAGATTTAGATCTACTTGTGTTCTATGTATTTTAGGCCTATGGTCTACGTAGTCCCTTTACTTTATTGCTATCTAGATCTAGAATCTAAGTTAGCTGCAGCACAGAGGCATAGCGACCCATTCCAGCGCCCTGGGCGAACTATCAATTTTGTGCCCCCCTTCTTTCCCCATTTATATAGATCTAGAATCTATAGTTATTCACGTTCGTAAAAAAGCATTCCCCATTAACTGATTAAGAAAGGTCTGGGACAGCTTTCTACCAGTCATTATTCCTATATAATTTATATATTGGTGTCTTGCTACTGATGTAGAAAACAGTTATGAAAGTCCACAAAGCCAAGTAGCAGTTTGTTTTCTTAACTTTGACTGTGTGTAATTAAGTAATGCAGCTCATTCTTCTTCTTCTTCTTCGTTCTTAATTATTAGGGATCGAGATTTATCTGCCAGTGGGTTTGATGAACTTAGCAGTAGCGTACGCAGGGGGGGGGAGCAGGGGGAGCGGCCGCTCCCCCTCTGGCCATTTTCAGCAAAGTGGCGCCTTTTTGGAAACTTTTTAAACTCTAATTTTTAAACAATGATATTTGTTTAAAAAATATTTTTGGTCGGCACATCTATGTGAATCACAAGATTTCTTTTCATGCAGCAATTAAGCATTATTGTACTAGTCTAGTAGTGTCTACGTTTACAACACGTATTAACAGCTGCGTCAGTTTGCCATTCTAAAAATAACCATTACGATGCATTGCAATGTTTAAAAAACCTCTACGGTAGTACCACTTGGCAAGAGGGGTGTTAAGTATTAGGCAACTGTATAATGTATTTGCTTACGAATAATTGAATTAGAAAATGTTATACATAAAACTTCATACATAATTACTTTATATATACAGTTTGAATCGTGTGATTAATTTAAAAAAAATTACAATACAGAAACAAATACAACTGATGTGGCACCTCTATTTAAATTTACTTATGAGCAAACTGCGTAGTGGTGGGGAAATTTTGACAAGGTTAACAACGTCATCACGATGAAGTAGTAGTATTCTTACAGTTTGGGCGATAGTGATTACGATTACAAATTATATGAAACAGTTACAACCCACGTCCCCATGGACCCCTCTGTACAAAAATATTGTCATAATACCACTGCTACTTATTTAAATCTATTTCTGTAATATATATTTGTGTAATATATATTTGTGTAATATATATGTATGTTAAGAACAGTCGTCTAAAAACTGACGCTATGTTCACTCTGAGTTGATTATTCCCCCCCCCCACACACACACCTCACCACGACAATTGTGTAGAGCGACATAATGTCACACCTAGATATACACTGGGTTGGATGATTGACCTACAGTGAACGGACAGTGGTGAATGAAGTTGAACCCACCCCCCCCCCCCCCTCCAACCCACCCCGAATTGATCTGTTAAGTACATGTAGAAAAACGCGTAATGATGTACCAAAGTACCATGCCGCCAGAAAATTAGCTTTTTAAACGTAAAACAGTGAATATTGTTTTTGCAATTACTAGTAAAAAGGTGTGTGATCAATACAGTGATCTAACCCATTCCTATCACTATGTTAAAAAATGATCTTTAAAGAACACAAAGAAGCAGTAGTTAATTAAAATGTAGGATCTGAACTTAAAGACCAATATTTAGTTAAATGTAAGTTGTTATTCCGAATGTATTCTTTTATATCGAAAAGCGTGGTTTTATACCAACTCTGATTTTAAAAACTTTCATTATGCTGTAATACTTTAGCATTTATGATGACGATATATTAAATTCTGATTATAGACAAAAACATTTTGTAAACACGAATAGTGTTAAACAATTTCATTATATTCTAAAGTAGTTATTTATTAGTTTTGATATTTATAATTAAATGTGTAGAAATTTTTTTTACAAGAATTACAAAACATATTGTGTTACGTTCATTGGTTTTAGTTGTAGTGTGTGTGTATATATATATATATATATATATATATATATATATATATATATATATATATATATATATATATATATGTGTGTGTGTTTAGATTGATACGATTTTTGTTTTGTAGGCCTACATTGTGTGTTTTTTCTTATTTCTTCAGAGTGCTACTTTCAATTTATTTTACATCATAGCGAAGTAATGACATACAGCTAGTAATTATATATATATATATATATATATATATATATATATATATATATATATATATATATATATATATATATATATATAATACACGTATAGAACTTGTTAAAAATTCGGCGCCTTTTTTTGCTCTTTTCGCTCCCCCTACAACGAAAACCTGGATACGCCTCTGGAACTTAGACTTTGTTCGAATTTATCAACCATGAGCTTTTTGCCGACTCGACCTTGCCTTCAACACAATTAAGCGTTACGTGTCAACTGGTTATGCGCCATTGAGTCCGATTTCAGCCTGCTTTTCTTTTTGGATTTGCTTCCATAGCCTTTGCCCAACCAAGAACAAACTACAAGGCAGCAGTTGTTTAATTTTGGAGTTGTCTCTCCTAGAAGAGTGGCTGTCCCCAGCTAACGAGCCTCATCTGCCCGAGATGCAGCTCATATTAAGCTTTATATTTTTTTACTCAGTTTGGCACCCCTAGCGTTGCTTCCCTACTCACCCTCCCCTAGCTAAGCTTCTGCATCAGCATCTTGATACGGAACCTTTGTATTGTAACAATTGGGAGCTGTATTTTTACTAGTTATAGTTACTAAAACTAGTTTTATGTAAAATTTAAGAAATTAAAATCCAAAACAGATATTGTATTTTATATTGCACAACTCCAAAAATGAACAACCTTAACATTTTTTTGTTACAATGGGTATATTTATTGACATGGGCATATAAATTTATACATAACAGTGCCATCAAAACACACTAAATTAACTAAATAAATCCACAATTTTTTTACACAAATAATTGGTAGGTTTTTTGATAGGAAACTTTTAAGAATCACATAAATTGTATTAACAACCAAGTTATACATAAAAAGTATTTCAGCATTACATTCTTTTATTTAAGCATCAAGACTGTTTTAAAACACAATAGCATTTTAGATGTTAAATATTAGATGACCATTGTCTGAAGGCTGATAAATGTTTGTTTTTTCGTGGTGATGTTTTTATTAGATTTTTCTAGATGTTAAGTCAAGAGATTGTTTCTATATTGTTATGTTTTCTAAATTGTGCTGTATGATGTATCAGCTGATGTTTAGAAGGCTAATGATTATTTTTTATTTGGCAAGTTTTTCATGCTTAGTCCCTGACTTTTGGCTTGTTAGGATTATTTTCCAGTAACCAGTCTGCCAGCCATAGCTGTGGAAAAAAATTTCAAAAGCTTTTATTGAAATAAACAGATTGTAAAAATGCCTATTATTTTTTTTAATCCCTGTTTAGATTATCTAAGCATCTGATAAAAGAGCAAAAACACTACAATTAAGTAGATTATATTCAACTCCTATTAAAGGTCACCATTGAATATATATATATATATATATTACATTCTATATAATAGTCTTAAAAATGTGAGATTACATCACTCTTTAAAAAGCAAAAGTGTGTCATGACACTTACTGATCCTCACTCCTCTCCATGCACATCATTACAAAAGTCTGAACACTGATCCCATCTAGGAATATAACCCTATTTATGGATGACCCCCTTAGAGGAGTTTAAATTGGTCTATCCATGCCCTACCAAAACAATATTTTAAATTGAATCAACAAATTAAAAAAAATCAAATTATTTACCACAGGGTCTGATGGCTTTTCCTTAGCCAATGCTGTGAGTCCTTTCAGAAGTGTGGGGTTGACCGCCTTAGAGAGATAGTCTTTAGCAGCTTGTCCAGTGGCAACAGGCTCTATAATACCTGATACACACAAACAAAAGTGAGGAAGTATACAAATATATTTAAAAAAAAAGAGTAAAATGTTAAGTTACCCTTTAAGAGCTGGTGTTCAATAACGAAAACCAGATAATGTTTCTATAACCTTGGTGTATTGAGTGATATTATGGTCAGTTCTACACTCAACCATGAGCCAGGTACCCCGTTAGAGCTGTGTGGGCTCAGAGAAACCCTACAGACCAAAGTTTGATTGTATAAAACTTTTGAGCATTTTCCAATTTAAAAAAAAACATCACCATTGCAAATGTATCCTAGTTGAAGCTCTTAAAAATTAGTTGTGTCATATTTTTTTAAAATTAAAAAAGACATTGATGTTTTTGATGCACAATACATTATGTGTAGATTTAAAGATTTAGGATTACATCTTATAAACAATAAGAAAATACTTACAACCAGGGAAAAAAAATCTGAGCTCTCTTTGTGAACTGCTAAAACTGTCACTGCCATGCAATGCATTTCTTTGATCATCGGTGCCGTAGATTGCTCGTAAGCTAAAAAATAAATAAATTGTACTTGAGTAAAATATTAAAGTAACATGTTAGCTATTGTTTTTATCTACACTTCAAGCACACTGGCGCATAAGTAACATATTTTCTGCATGACCTATTTAAATAGGTACGAGAACAAGATAAAAATTATTATTATTCTAGTTAGTAGCATTTTATCTAAGCACTATCAAAATTAGATTTACTGATATGTTAAAGCTTATTCACTCATGTATAAACTATGTACGTTTAAAAGGAATTAGAAATGGTTTTAGTTCAATCAAACTACATGCTATCAGCAATAATCTAGATCAATCTTATAAATGCTAAATTTACCATAAAATCATTTAATAAAATAAACAATCCAACTCCAACACTAAAACCTATGAACTGATATATATCCTGAAGTTGTTGTTATATCTATGCTTGCAGTGCAAGTGAACTATAGAATTGTCGCACTAAAGTCTAAGTTAAAATGATTTAATTTGTAGACTTGATATATAATGTATAAACATAAAGATTCTGGTTACATCTTTGATTTGCAGCAGGTAAAGGTACCAGAAAAAAATAGAGTTGTTTAGCCCAGCAAACTGAGCAAACCATCAATCATGTTTCCGTATTTTCACCTACCATTCTGGATGTGTTTGCTTGGCTTTAAGAGCATTGGTTGGGCCTATCAGTTCTCTCCAGTATGAAATAGCTTGGTCTCGAGCAAGCATTAAAGCTACAATGGGACCACTGCTCATGTACGCTACCAAGCTTGGGAAAAATAATTTTCCATAATGTTCTGCATAAAAATCACTAGCCTGTTCTGGTGTTAAGTGAACTCTTCTTTTCTGAAAAGAAACATCATAGAAGTTTTTGAAAAAATAAATTTTAAACTGTAAAAAATTTTAAACTGTAAAATTGTAAAATAATAAAAGGTTTGTGTATTGAAGCATTATAATATTACATCTCATTATAAATATTAATTAAGAGTGTCACTGTCACACCTAAAAATCTAAGCACTTTTTAGCTGTTATCATTATCTTTAAGTTAAGCTATGGGCTAGTGTTAAGATCAAAGTTATTGATGACTGCTAACAACAATGCAATAATTTTTTTGCTGTTAGGGTCAAGATAAGGATTAGGATTGTAATTAATTTTAAAATTAATGTTTGTTTATTTATAATTTATATTATTATTAAATGTATGATACTTAAGAAGTTAAGATACTCTTAAATTGTCTTAATTACTGAGTAAACAAACAATTGTATAAAAACTTACTAATATTATTAGGCCTATAATTTTAAAATAATTAATTTTTTAATAGGCCTAATTATTATTAGCCTAATATTTACTAATAATAATATAATATAGATATATCTATATAGTTAATATATTTTAAAACATATTATGATTAAACATAAAATCAGTGGTTTTATTTTTTGTTATAGATCTACATACTTATTTCCTCCTACAGTTTAAAAATTAAAATAGATGTAAATTAGAAATCTACCTGTAAAACAGCAAATCCAGCTCTAAGAATTATATCTTCAATCTCTTCAGCTTTCTGGATGGCATCAGGTTTAATAATGGCGAGTGTCCTTTCAACATATATCTGTGGTTTTTCCATTATGATCTGCTCATTCGCCCCTGCGGTCATTTTCGATGTTATAAGAAGACCACTTACTTCTATAAAATTAAAGAACAACAATCTACATTGAGTTGCTAGGCGACGATGACATTCTGTCACTCGTCGGATAAATTCTTAGTTTTTAATTTGCCATATTAAAAGAGTGGTTCACATGTTAATTTCTGACAGACCCCTGACTTTATCCACATTAATTTGCTACAATTTGCACTTCATATTGTTTTAAACTATTTTGATTTAAACATTTTGAAAACTATTTAAAAATATTCTTTTTACCAACCTATCTATTAAATCATTCTCATAGACACAGAATATTACGAAAAATCTACTTTAATCTGCACTTGGAGAACCGTCGGTATAAAACATGGCGGCTACCATTCCATTTGTTTATAATTCTTTCTTAAGCGATTAGAAATCCAGATCTAGATTCTAGATCTATTTATTTTAACGACACTCAGCCCAGAAATTGAGAAATTTCTACCAGTAGGCCTAAATAATAACATGCATTTACATAAAGTTATCAGTAATGTAGGCCTCCAGTTCTTGAAATTGTAAAACATCGAAATTATTCGAAATCTTCATTTTTTTCATTTGCACAATCATGGAAAAGGTGAGGACTACACAAACATAAAAAAATATTTTTTAATAGATAGATCTAGACTCTGTGATCTTAACTGAGAAGATTCTAGATCTTAGAATCTTAATGTCTAAATTGTATTCACTAGATCTAGATTCTAGAAGTCACAGATCTAGATCAGTGGTTCAAAAACTTTTCAGAGGTATGGGGAGCCTGAACCCAACCAGCTTGCTGAGCTTCATAATAAAAATATTAATTATTATAAAATGATGTTCATTCAACAAACCCTTCTTCTAGATCTAGACTCTACTTCAAAGGAAACAAATTTAAAAATAGAAAATGTTTTTTTTTTCAAACTCAAAGCATTATTATTTTACTGGTGCACAAAATGAACGGTGAATTGTTCAGTCTTAGCATCACTGAGTAATAAGTAATTGTACTATTGTAGTGTGTTCAAAGACCAAAGCCATCAAAATATAAACAAATCAGTGTGACTTCTAGTCTACTGTTGCCTTTCAGACACTAATTCAGAAATGCGTGGGCTCACCTTGAATTCACGAGCATTGTGTTCTTGTATTTTCTATCTCCATGTAGCC
This sequence comes from Physella acuta, assembly GCF_028476545.2. Taxonomy (NCBI): domain Eukaryota; kingdom Metazoa; phylum Mollusca; class Gastropoda; family Physidae; genus Physella; species Physella acuta. Next base: position 38,077 of record NW_026732251.1, read on the forward strand.
TATGAAAGTATTCTCTTAGTTTTGTCGTTGCTTGTCTAAAATAGCTCACCTTAGCATTACAGTTTATGCAGTTAGGATGCAGACTCTCATCAAGTTCTATTATACTTTACACATGTGAATCCATATTTTACATATTGGTCCGAATACTTTCTTGTTTTGCTTGACATAGTTGTATGAAGGGATTGAAGTATTAAGAAAGAAATCGCATGACGACTCCTGGGCTATTGTATAGATATCAAAAGTATGTTTCTCACAGCACGTATATACACTATAAACACGTGCCTGTATGATATCAAGGGCTCCATGATATACAAATAGCTTGATCCGAAATCTGTTATATCACTCTGGCGCACTTTATGACTATGTCAAGCTGTCAATTTTGGACTGTCTTTGGCCGTAGTCACTAGTTATATCACCTGCCCTAACAAATTCTGATTGCAAATCATGTAAGTCAGGTGCATCTTGACTCACCAAACCCCTTGGTGGGGAGGGGGGGGGGGGGAGGAGTCCAATTGAACCCAGGTTGCAGGTTAACAAACCACTAATCTAGATCTAGAAATAAATTAAAAATTATTATATAATAAAACCTAATAATATAGTTTAGAACTAATAATGTAATTAATTTCATCTAGTTGAAATTATTTGACATATTCCAACATCCTAATTCTTCATAACATTTCAATATTTATTATTATTTATCGTATGTAATTAGATCTGTTTAATTTATATATTAAGTCAATTTTTATATTTGTTTATGTTTCTTTAGGCAGCTGGAAAAAAATTAACAAGTGAGTAGAGCCTACTTAATAAGTATAAAAATGAAAGATTAAATACTGTTATTTTAGAAGTTACTTAGAATATAATTTTTTTGAGTGAAAGTATCGGTTTTTCTAAGTAAAATTTTTTTTTAAATGTGTTTTCAATATAGAAAAAGCCAGGAAATTATTTAAATTTTACAAGATTAGAAGCATCCGCTTAGGCATATTACTTGTTAAGAATGATTGACAACATTAATGACTCAGGACTAAAGTAATACAAATGTGTTTACATCTGTTGGCCCATATAACATATGCTTAATGAAAAAACTACAAAAAATTGAAAAATCATTTGTAAATCTGAAGATTAATTAAAGGAAGAATATATTGATTTAATGATAAAGTTTAAAATAGATATTAAAATATCTCTATTCCATTTTAATTTATGTTTTTGTTGTTTCAGAGAAAGACAATGATATTTTGGATGATTTGCTTGGTGGTCTGTCATCTGATGGTAAGTTTAAAAAAAAGTTAATGTGAGTTTCATGCATTTCACATGTGTCCAATTTTGTTAATACATTTAACGTACTTTAACACAATTTATTTATAATGTAAATGTAGATTGCTTAACTTCTGGTTTATCTTTGACATTGTGCTGTTTTGTTCTTTAAATATAATTTAGTTTAATCTACTTATCATTCGTTATTACGTTATGAACAATCTTTTCAAACCAGTAGTGTTTGTTGTTTATTTTATTAACAAACAAAAATAAAATCTTTCATTATACATGTTATTTGTTCTAGATTCACCTAGAAGGAAAAATACTTCACTGGTAAGTGTATTTCAGTTCAAAATTTTGTTTTTTTCAAAGTGTATAATATACATGCCATTTTCTGCTCAACAAATTTTTTACTCAAGAAATTGTAAGCATTCAATGTTTGTCAATTTTTTAAAACTCTAGACACCAGCAAGACGAGCTGCCCCCGGAAGGCCAACAAAATTAGGGTGTGTACTTTATTTTTATACATATCACTTCCTTGTATTTATATAATAAAAACATGGATATTCAAACAATACTTTTTAATAAAAAAATCTCAATTTATTTTGACAGAGGAAAAGATGACAATTTCTACAGCACACTTTCTGCCATGGCTGATAGCAATGATCTATCAGACGTTTCAGAAGCTGATATAGATAAAGTTGCACGATCTATTGGGGTAATTATGTTTAAAAAAACAAAAAACCATACCAACTAAAAATTTGAAAACTTCAAAAATTTAGCAACAAATTTTTAAAAAGATTAGTATCGAATTCACCAGTGTTTTTTTTACTTTTTAGGGCCTAGATGACATGGATGCTGACCTTTTTGGTGGTACCCTAAGCAAAAAAACAAGCAATGGTCGACCTAGTGGTAAACCTACCACACCCCGGCAAGCAACTTTGAACTCTAAAGGGAATAAATCTCCAACAAGAGTACAGGTGGGTGGGATTTTTATTTTTGGTGATACAATCAATTAAGTAAGAATATATGTGAGTATTGTATGGGATGTGTATATGGAGTTAGCATGATGTGGTTTGTATATTGTTGACAAGATTCAAGCTGTTAAAATAGAACTGAAGTACATGTTCAAATTCTTGTAGAGGGCACTGAAACTATTTGCTATCTTCACATTTTAGACTTTAGCCCTTGCACTACCTGTAATTCTGACCTTAAGAGTTATAGCAAAACATAAACAACCTTGATACAGCTCTAATAATTCTGTATTAGATTATAGCATAACATAAACAAACGTGACACATTTCCAATTAGTTCTGTATTAGAGTATTACCCTGCCAGTGTTTTATACATGACTTAAAACAGTTTATTAGCAGTTTTTTCATTGTTTATAAGCATCTAATGTGGTTCATGTGACTCTAAATACATATTTGTTAGATAGCTATATTCAGTGATTTTAAAATAATACTAAACAATTAAACTTTGTTTCACTTTTATAATAGCAAATGATTGAGATTTTATGCCTACAAAAAGTAATTTATTTTCTGTGCAGTCCCCAACTCGTGGTGAAATGCCAACTAGCCCAACAGGCCGACCAAACCTGATGAGAAAACCTGTGAAACCTCCATCACCGTCCACATCTCAAACAAATGCAACCTCCCTGCCACAGACCCAGCCTGAGCATAAACCTGGGACAGCACCAGGGAAAATGAGTGGTCAGTTTTCTCATGCTCAAACCTGTTTTAAATGTGCAGTTACGACATCCTTATAAGTCCAAAACTGAACTGTTCATTAATTAAATTCAAATTATTTCTTTACAACTGCATTATATGTAAAAAGTGGACACTGATAGCAAAACATTTTTTTTTAAATGTGTATGTTATATTTTTATAGTGTTGATTCCAATGTTGATTACAACTGCATTATATGTGAATAGCAGACAATGATTGCAAAACAATTTTTTAAAATGTGTATGTTATATTTTATACTGTTGATTCCAATGTGTTTTATCTCTGTTTTACTGAGAGCAGAATACACATGTCTGAGTTGGACTCCAGATGTTTCATCCTATATTTTCAGATTTAAGTTTGGCCAGCGAGAGTCTTGTACCTGGCCAGAAAGTTGTTCAGAGGCCTGAGACAGCTCCCAAATTAAAAAAGAAATATGACTTTGGGGGTAAGTACTTGAACCTTTTCCTAATGTTGTTTTCTTGTAAGCATAGTATAATAGACACATGTAATAGGATATTGTGATACAGCTTATTAATTTTTTAGAACACTTAAATGCTGCATAGAAAAACCCCTCCATTTTTAATTTGTGTCAATTAAAATTATTTTATTTGCAACAGACTTCAGTACTATTATGAAATCTTTATCAGCATTATACAGTAATCAGTAAATTTGTCAAGTATATGACAGAGTAATTTTTTTCTGCTTCCAGATTTTGACCCTGATGACCCCTTAGCTGGACTGTCATCAGATGAGTTTGATGACCTGTTAGACAGTGACAGGCCCAAGTCAGCCACCAAGAAACCAGCAGCACCCATACTCAAAACAGCAGACACCACAGCTAAACCTGCAGAGAAAGCTGCTCCAGCTGGTACAGTTGAACTTTTTATTTTGTCTTGTGTGGAAGTGTGTCTTGTGTAGTTAAACTACAGCTAGCTGGTACAGTTGAACTTTTTATTTTGTCTTGTGCGGAGGTGTGTCTTGTGTAGTTAAACTACAGCTAGCTGGTACAGTTGAACTTTTTATCTTGTCTTCTCTTGTGGTGTGTCTTATTTAGTTAAAATATAGGTTCATCATCTTGTGAGTACCATTTTAAATTTCTATGTATACATTTTTTTTTAAAGAATCTCCCCGGAGGCGTAACCTAATGGACAGACCTCCTACTAGAAGTGGTGCTTCAGGAGGGGACATTGGGGCAGGTGGCGATGTCACAAATGATGCTGACAAAACAGGTAGTTTGTGCATTTTTGTTTACCTACATCATTTACCTTGTTGAAAACGGTTAATTTGTAAACTATTTCTGGTTACATTTCTTTTGCACTCAGTTCTTCAGCTCTTTAGCTCTTATGGGTATCTAACTCACTTTAGGGAAAGTAAAGGCGGTTGAAAGAAGTGCTGACCACACTATCCCTTCATATGCTGAGGTCACAGACAGGTGAACTCTACTTCACTGGCTCCTTGGACCGTCAGGTTCAAAAAGGAAACTTTATTTTGTTTTTACTTCAGCTGTTTGTTGAAAGACTTTTTTTTTTTTTTCTAGCACCATCAAAATCTCAGCCTGGTATATTCAGTGATTCAGATAATGATTTATTGGATGGACTAGAAGATAAAGGTGCCAAACAGCCTGTCAAAGGAAACACAGGTGTGTTCGTCAAATTGTCTTTAAAATATTTTTGTTAAACTGAAAAATTCATTTTAATGCAGCTTTAATGAAAAAGAATTTATGGTTCTAATTATGTGAATTTTTTTCCAGGCAATTCTGAAGAGTTGCGGCCTGCTAGATCGGTGTTGGATAGTTTGCTAGGGAAAAGTAACTCTGTTGCCTCGTCATTGTTGGAGACTAAAGAGAAGAAACCATTTGTTCTGGACAGTAAATACAGTAGCTCTGCTACAGGTAACTGGTGAACTGTCAGGATTTTTAACTTTTCTAACAGGTGTACTATCTGTCAGAATGTATCAGGATTTTGACTTGAGCAAAAAATATTATACAGTGAAAATTTTAACTTTTTAAGTACAGGCTTTATGAAATTATCCCCAGGAGCTCCTGCTAATAAAGACGAGGAAGATGATTTTAATTTTGGCAACTACCAGCCCTCTGCTGCATCAGGGTCAAGGCCAAACTCTCGTAGATCTGTCAGGTTAACTACACTTGATATTTATTTTTTATTTTATGTTTGCTAAAATAATATTAATTAGTGTTGTGTTATTCCGGGATACTTTTTAAAATTCAATACTTGCTCAGCATTGGTATCTGGTCTTTCTCTTTTTCAGATTCCAAGATGATGATGATATTTTTGGCATTGATACTCGCCCCTCCCCCAGGGTTAAGTCGCCAGGTGCGAAAACAAAACCCCCAGCTGACATGGATTGGCTGGAGCTGGCCACCAACGCAGGTGTGTCCACATCGACGTCCCCAACTGCCTCACTGGTCACCCCCGCGGCCCCCACACCTGCGCCGGCTGCTGCCACACCCAGCACGGCAGCTAAGCCACCGCCCGCAAACAAACTACCAGAAAGCCCTCGGAAGAGTCAACCCAAGGACGTCACACCTGCCAAACCGGCAGCCAGCACGACCCAAAGTGCTAAAGACTGGCTCGGGCTGGGTGATTCGGAATCAGATGAAGAATTGTTCAAGCCCAAAAAATCATCAGTCCACAGCGCCTCGTTACCTCACAGTCCTGCCCTGTCAGCACAAGCCTCGCCTCGTATCTACCCGAAGAAGCCTAAAAAAGACTCCCCCTCGCCTAAGACCTCCACTGTGGTTAAGGAGGATGAGGATCAAGATGATTGGCTAGCCAGGGCTAGAAGCAGGAGGCAGCAGATGTTGGCTAAAGAGCCGAGCAAAGACCCGGATTCTTTATTGGCTCCAGCCAAGAATGAAAGCCTTGAACTTCAAGCTTCAAGAGTACCACAATCTGGATTAAAGTATGCATTCAATTTTTAATAGGAATTTACTGTAAAAAAAACATTAAAAAAAAAATAACCCATTGCAGTTTTAGACAGAAAAATCATGGACTTTTCTAAAATAACCTTAGCCATAATAATTTATGTGTCACTTTTGGTGGTATTAGCAATTTGAATGTAAGCTTATGAAAAAATATAAACATTTATTTTGTAAATCTTTCCTCAGTATAACTGTTATTTATAATATTGATGTTATAATTTAATATCAATATAATTTCAAAAGTATATATTAAAAATTCTTTTTTAGTGCTGATGTTTCAAATACAATTGCTCCGGAGCCATTGGAGACTTCAAGTGGTCATCTCATATTTCCCCAAACCAAGTCTTCAGGGTGAGTTGTGTTGGTCTTTCATTAAGTCTGATATTGTCAGTTGTGTTGGTCTTTCATTAAGTCTGATATTGTCAGTTGTGTTGGTCTTTCATTAAGTCTGATATTGTCAGTTGTGTTGGTCTTTCATTAAGTCTGATATTGTGAGTTGGGTTGGTCTTTCATTAAGTCTGATATTGTCAGTTGTCTAGCGCTTTCATTCAGTCTGATATTGTCAGTTGTGCTGGTCTTTCATTAAGTCTGATATTGTCAGTTGTCTAGCGCTTTCATTCAGTCTGATATTGTCAGTTGTGTTGGTCTTTCATTAAGTCTGATATTGTGAGTTGGGTTGGTCTTTCATTAAGTCTGATATTGTCAGTTGTGTTGGTCTTTCATTAAGTCTGATATTGTCAGTTGTGTAGTGCTTTCATTAAGTCTGATATTGTCAGTTGTTTTGGTTTTTGGTTAAGTCTTATATTGTGAGTTGTGTAGCGCTTTCATTAAGTCTGATATTGTGAGTTGTGTTGGTCTTTCATTAAGTCTGATATTGTGAGTTATGTAGCGCTTTCATTAAGTCTGATATTGTCAGTTGTGTTGGTCTTTCATTAAGTCTGATATTGTGAGTTGGGTTGGTCTTTCATTAAGTCTGATATTGTGAGTTGTGTTGCTCTGATATTGTAGATGTTACCTCTGTAGTAGCCTATACAATAGCAAGGAAACATTTAATTTGAATTTTAAATTTTTTTTTAAAAATTCGGGACTTAATGTTTGATAAGGTGTAATTTTTTATGTTATTATGTCAGCAGTTAATTTTTAACCATTTTTTTTTACACCAGTGGCCTCAGTTGGGAGTCACCAAGAACAGCTTTAAGTCTTACTGTTAGTGGGAGTCAGTCTGATGGTAAATATTTCACTGTTTGTACTAGAAATCCCAGGTTTCAATTGGGCCAAATATCAGAAATTTTAACCTTATTTATGAATATCTTGCATGAAGAAAATGAACCATCTTTTTTAATCGTTACAAAAATTGAATCTCTTGTCACATGTAAAAAAAAAAAAAACATTTTGAAAACGTCTTCCTCATGAAATTGAATCTCATCCAGGTAAAAATGTTGTAACGCCAAACATATCATCAGATCCCAGATTAAAGTTTTCTTCTGCCACGTTTAAACAGGAGCAGGTAACTATCTACTCTTTGTTAATTGATCTACTTGATTTATATGTTGAGAATTTGTGGATAAAAAGTTGACTACATGTTTGTTTAATGTTAAGACTGCATTGCTATACTTATTGGTGTAAAACTTTTTCCATTCTTAATGTGTCAAAATATTTTCCTAGCTACCTAATGAGGCAGTTGTAAGTTCGTCATCACGACCATTGCCATCTGAGCAGCTGTCTCAGTTTCAACCACAGCTCTTTCAACAACAACAGCAACAACAACAGCAACTACAACAGCAGCAACAACAGCAGCAGCAACAACAGCAATTTATGCTGCAACAGCAACTCTTCCAACAACAGCAGCTCCAGAAACAGCAAGAACAGCAACAGCTACAGCAGTACAGCCAGCTGGCAGAGGAGAAGAAAAACCAGCTCCTACAGCAGCAGCAGGAGCTGCAGCGACAGCTCAACTCTGTACAGCTGCAGTATGACTCTGTGTCCAAAGCTCAGGTACTCACGTCTGTGATGTTGGGCTTTATAGCTAAAGCTGACAACCAAAGTTTTTGTTATGACCTAAAGATCAGTTACCAGAAGACATGTGGAAATTGTTTTTTTTTTACCATGGATAAATGTACTGTATATACAAAAACATTAATTAATTTTTGCCATCCTATGTCAGGTATCTATTAAAGCTAAGTGGACATTGGTTCTTTAAAGCTACAAAAAGTACTAGATACTTACATTTTTATTTACCATTTGAGGGAAAATAGCTTCAAATATTAACTTAAAAAAAATGTAACATCTGTATAATTACTTTGACTTTGTGGTTTAAAATTTCAGCCCCCACCAAGTACTCTCATACCATCTTACGCACAAATCACAGCCTCCATAGATATGCCAGACTCTCTACCTTCTGCTCAGGCCAAGGTAAATAAAAATAACATGGGTCCTTATTTTAGGATCTTATTTTATTTTTTGGCTTTGTTTAAAAAAAAAAACTCAGAGAAACTTGCGTAGGTGTATCTAATTTTAGATGCTTTATGAAGCATAGCTGAAATATTTCAATGTTTTGTATGTCCTAACCACTGTGAACCAATAAAGAAATGTTAAAATGTTTGTAGATCAAGAAACTGGAACTAGAGAAGAGCTACACCGAGTCTTTACTTGACAGCCTGAGACGCTGGTACAATGATGAGATGCTTGCTGTGGAGAATTCCTACAAGTAAGATTTTTAGTATTACTTGATAAAGTTTGTTGTCTTTCTTTACTTCAGTTGCTTTTCTCATACATCACTGGGTCTTTTGGCTTAGTTACAGTATAAGTAGGTTTGGCTTAGAGAAATAATTCTACCATCAAAAAGTGGAATAAATAGGTTTGGCTTAGAAATATAATTCAACTAGCAAAAAATGGAATACAGAATTTAAAAATAAAATTCATTCACCAAATGTAATAATACAAAAGGATACATATTTTTTAAAATTTCTTTCATCTCATTTGAGTTCTTTAAAAAATAAAAAAAATTTGTTTCCAGGAATAGACTTCAGATTATAGAAGAATCAAATAGGAAAAAAGAATCCAGGTGAATTGAAATATGACAATAAAATAATACTTCACAACTTGCATTTTAAAAAAAATGTTAACTTCCAGAATATACAAAATTAGTATTATTTTTTAAAATGTTTAATTTTTAATCCATCAGATTACGCGAAGAAAATGAAGAACTGATGCAGCAAAATCTGGCCAGGGTCAGACAACTGGAGCAGGAGAAGAGTGACACCATCACTGCGCATTACCGCAAGCTGGAAGACATGGAGAGGGAGAGAACTCAGGACTTGGAAAGGTTAAAAGAGCAACACAGGTATTAAGCATACAGCAGCAGTAAAAAACTAACTGATTGAAGTCATTTTACACATTTGTACTACTCATAAGTTAACACAAAGAATCATTTATTGTTTTAGAAACTGGTAATAATGAGTGTTAAAGTAATTATTAAATTTAATTATTTAATCAGGCTGTCAACTTTGGCTCTAAAGAGAGAGCATGAAGAAGCTCTAGAAAGGTTGGCCAGGGCTAAAAATGAAGAGATCAACCTGGTGGCTAATGCTAACGATACATCCAGGTAAGTTTGGGTGTGTGACCAATGCTAACGATACATCCAGGTAAGTTTGGCTGTGTGACTAATGCTAACTATACATCCAGGTAAGTTTGGCTGTGTGACTAATGCTAACTATACATCCAGATAAGTTTGGCTGTGTGACTCAAACCAGGTAGAGTGTGCTAGATCACCTACAACAAGATAAATCTGGCTGTACCATACGAATGAGGTGACAAAGTAAATGTAACTTGACTGCGTGAATGATGTGTATGACTCAGATAGCCTATGCTGTTTGACGCAGCATGAGGTAGTATTCTCACCTGAGCCGTGTCGTTGAACCTGTCCCCAGGAGCCTGACCGCTGTGGTGGAGCAGATCCAGAACAATGCCAGAGACCTGGGGGAGCTGCAGTTGAAGCTGGACACCTGGAACAGGCAGGGGCTGGATGAAAGGGAGATCAATCTCAGGTCCAAAGATGAGCAGTTGAGAAGTAAGGGAAATCATTTCTTTTTTCACATCATAAGTAAATTTTAAAATGTTTAAAGCTTATAAATTAAAATAAATTTTAAAAATCTTTAAAGTATTACAGTATTGAAGCCCTCTATCACACTTTGGTAGTTAGGTAAATTTGATTTTTAAAAATTAGTCTTAAAGTACTATTTTTATTTATTCTAATGGCATAGTCTTTAAACTATTGGATAGTTTCTGAGCATTTGCCAAATTGAAATTGAAATTTTATTCAGGGAAAAACTAAATTAATTATAAAATTATTTAATTAAAAGCTAACGTGTTCCTTCAGAAGAGTTAAAAAGTTTTCTACTCTAAAAATTCCTCCACATATGTATGCATAAATGGAATGCTTCATTGTAAATAATTAAAATACTCAAAATAGTCAAGGTGCAAAGCTACTTAAATCCTGGTGGCAGGACAGATATTAGCTCGTCTAATTGTCTGAAGTTTATATAAAAATGTAGTTAAATAAAGATAGTGTAATCAACTTTTTGTAGTTCTCCAAGAGAGACTCACCAGACAGGAGAGTGACAATGAAAGAGAGAGGAAGAAACTAGAGGAACTGATAGCACGTATGGAGTCACAGTTACGTGAACAGACACGGATAATGGAAGAGGTGGGAACTGCTGAAACTTCTAATTTTAAACTTTGCTGCTTGTATTTAACTTGGCTATAAATAGATCTTAGACTTGGTATTTGAACTTAGTTTCTTAAAGCTAATTTTTTTGTTATTATCTTCTCCATCCAACTGTAGTACTGATTTGAGAAAGTTAGTTATTTAGTACTGCCTGTAATATTTTTTATTTTGATGGTTATGTTATGTGGAATGTATTCCAGGAGCGCTGGAAACTGAAACAAGACCAAAGTAGAGTGGAGGCCCAGCAGAGGTCTTTAGAGGATGAGAGGAGGCTGTGGCAGGAGCAGCAGGCCAGGGAGAGGGGTACAGTAGAGAGGGCACGGGTAGGTGGAGTAGATTACATCTTGGGTAGGTGGAGTAGATTACATCTGGGGGTAGGTGGAGTAGATTACATCTGGGGGTAGGTGGAGTAGATTAGGCCCAGCAGAGGTCTTTAGAGGATGAGAGGAGGTTGTGGCAGGAACAGCAGGCCAGGGAGAGGGGTACAGTGGAGAGGGCACGGGTAGGTGGAGTAGATTACATCTTGGGTAGGTGGAGTAGATTACATCTGGGGGTAGGTGGAGTAGATTACATCTGGGGGTAGGTGGAGTAGATTAGGCCCAGCAGAGGTCTTTAGAGGATGAGAGGAGGCTGTGGCAGGAGCAGCAGGCCAGGGAGAGGGGTACAGTGGAGAGGGCACGGGTAGGTGGAGTAGATTACACACATTTTGTTGACATGGTAGGTGGAGTAGATTACATCTGTGGGTAGGTGGAGTAGATTAGGCCCAGCAGAGATCTTTAGAGGATGAGAGGAGGTTGTGGCAGGAGCAGCAGGCCAGGGAGAGGGCTACAGTGGAGAGGGCAAGGGTAGGTGAAGTAGATTACATCTGTGGGTAGGTGGAGTAGATTACACACATTTTGTAGGTAGGTGGAGTAGATTACACACATTTTGTTGACATGGTAGGTGGAGTAGATTACACACATTTTGTTGACATGGTAGGTGGAGTAGATTACATTGTGTGGGCATGGGTAGGTGGAGTAGATTACATTCTGTGGGCACGGGTAGGTGGAGTAGATTACACACATTCTGTGGGTTGGTGGAGTAGATTACATCTGTGGGTAGGTGGAGTAGATTACATTCTGCGGGTAGGTGGAGTAGATTACATTGTGTGGGCATGGGTAGGTGGAGTAGATTACATTCTGTGGGCATGGGTAGGTGGAGTAGATTACACACATTCTGTGGGTTGGTGGAGTAGATTACATCTGTGGGTTGGTGGAGTAGATTACATCTGTGGGTAGGTGGAGTAGATTACATCTGTGGGTTGGTGGAGTAGATTACATCTGTGGGTTGGTGGAGTAGATTACATCTGTGGGTAGGTGGAGTAGATTACATTCTGTGGGCATGGGTAGGTGGAGTAGATTACATTCTGTGGGCATGGGTAGGTGGAGTAGATTACATTCTGTGGGTTGGTGGAGTAGATTACATTCTGTGGGCATGGGTAGGTGGAGTAGATTACATTCTGTGGGCATGGGTAGGTGGAGTAGATTACATCTGTGGGTTGGTGGAGTAGATTACATTCTGTGGGCATGGGTAGGTGGAGTAGATTACATCTGTGGGTTGGTGGAGTAGATTACATTCTGTGGGCATGGGTAGGTGGAGTAGATTACATTCTGTGGGCACGGGTAGGTGGAGTAGATTACACACATTCTGTGGGTTGGTGGAGTAGATTACATCTGTGGGTTGGTGGAGTAGATTACATCTGTGGGTAGGTGGAGTAGATTACATTCTGTGGGCATGGGTAGGTGGAGTAGATTACATTCTGTGGGCACGGGTAGGTGGAGTAGATTACACACATTCTGTGGGTAGGTGGAGTAGATTACACACATTCTGTGGGTTGGTGGAGTAGATTACATCTGTGGGTAGGTGGAGTAGATTACATTCTGTGGGCATGGGTAGGTGGAGTAGATTACATTCTGTGGGCACGGGTAGGTGGAGTAGATTACACACATTCTGTGGGTAGGTGGAGTAGATTACACACATTCTGTGGGTTGGTGGAGTAGATTACATCTGTGGGTTGGTGGAGTAGATTACATCTGTGGGTAGGTGGAGTAGATTACATCTGTGGGTAGGTGGAGTAGATTACATTCTGTGGGCATGGGTAGGTGGAGTAGATTACATCTGTGGGTTGGTGGAGTAGATTACATCTGTGGGTTGGTGGAGTAGATTACATTCTGTAGGCATGGGTAGGTGGAGTAGATTACATCTGTGGGTTGGTGGAGTAGATTACATCTGTGGGTTGGTGGAGTAGATTACATTCTGTAGGCATGGATGCTATTTTGTATTATGGCATACTTAAGTGTAGTAGATTACATTTCTCATAGATTACAAAGTGGGTGGTGGTAATAGTGCCCATGATTAAGCGTGGTGTATAACATTTGTTATACAGTGATTAAATTTCTTGAACATATGTACATACAAATTTACATTGTATTACATCTGTAGCTCAGAGAGCATGATTGAGTATGAAGTAGGTTTTACTTGAATTTTCTTTGTATTTAGTTCTATTAAACTGAATTAGTATTCACGCTATTGCATAATACACATTTATTTTAAAATAATGGCTTTTAGAGTTAAAAGTTTTAATTGAATTACAGGAAAGTTTTCTGGAAGAGCAGCGCTACTCCCTTCAACAAATTGGGGAGGAACGTCGCATGCTGGCTGAGGAGAGGACCAGGTTCAACATCGAACAGAAGACAATTAGAGAGAAAATAAATCAGGACCAGATCAAACGGAGCCAGGTAAAGGGAGAGTGGTGCATTGTGGGTAGGAGTGGTGTTATGTGGGTGGTGGTGGCGATGTCAGTGGTAGTTGTGGTGGTATAACATTGGTGGTAGTCATCATCATCACTGGCCGTCAGCCCTGATGTATGAGTCACCAACCTCTATTCCTGTGCCATCTTATCAACCTGACACTAGGTGAAGCACATCTTTTTGTGGCTTCAGCCTCAAAGCTCTAGTCACCAGGTGTTTTTTGGTTGGCCTTTCATGCGCTGTCCTTGAATGGGTGGTAGTGGTGATCAAATGGTAGTGGTGATATAATGGTAGTGGTGATATAATGGTAGTGGCGATATAATGGTAGTGGCGATAGAATGGTAGTGGCGATATAATGGTAGTGGCGATAGAATGGTTGTGGTGATAGAATGGTATTGGTGATAGAATAGTAATATTGTTAGTATTCTTGTTACATGGGGAATATTATTGATCAACATCTATTCAATTGGTGTTGCAGTAAATCTCCTACTTGGGTTAAGTTGAAAGGTTGCAACTATATTTGTGAATATGGTGACAGATCACATCTCATAGTGTGATCATAGTACTACTTGCTGTTGCCATTACCTTCAAGTGTTAGATACATCTCTCTGGTACGAGCCATAGTGCGAGACTTGTTCTGTGTTTCAGGCCGAGGCAGAGTATGAGATCCTCTCCAGGACAACAGCGGAGGAGAAGCTGGCCCGCTCCAACAGGATGAGTGAGCTGCAGAGGGAGGAGGAGAGAATAGCCAGTGAGAGGAATAAGCTGGAGAGGGAGAAGGCACAGCTGGAGCTGGAGCAGGAGAAGCTGGCCAAGCAGGCACGTCAGATTCGGGAGCAGTCGGAGCAGATTGATCATGTGACTGAGGTATGCTGGGTAGCTAAATATGCTTGGTTTGGGGTAATGGCGTCAGCTCAACAGATTGATCATGTGACTGAGGTATGCTGGGTAGCTAAATATGCTTGGTTTGGGGTAATGGCGTCAGCTCAACAGATTGATCATGTGACTGAGGTATGCTGGGTAGCTAAATATGCTTGGTTTGGGGTAATGGCGTCAGCTCAACAGATTGATCATGTAACTGAGGTATGCTGGGTAGCTAAATATACTGGGTTTGGGGTAATGGCGTCAGCTGACACTTTTTTGTTGTTGGGCTGGGACATGGGAACTAGAGAGAACAGGGAATAATACAGTTTAAAGGAGGCAGAGTTTAGTGGTAGAGTTAACCCATTCATGTACAGTTCTGGCCACATTCCTTCCATATGCCTTACATATGCCTTACATACGCACACTGATAAACACTTACTCACCTGCCTCTATGATATCATAAAGGATGATTAGATTTTGTTTGTTTTTCTTTTACCTATGTCCACCTGGGGAGTTACTATGATCTGAAGGTTAGGTACATGTAACATGAGTAAAATTATCCCATATTAAGTTAAGGTTATATGAAAATCCAGGTGTCAGTCATTAGAATTGGTGCGTTAGCGTTGTGAACACCATCCTAATACAGTAACCATTGATATTCTGTCCTCCAGCTAAATGCTAGTAACATGAATCTTACAGTAGTAATACTAGAAGAATTGTGGTGTTATTGTATTGAGTGGTGGTGTTGTATTTAGTGGTGTTGTTGTATTTAGTGGTGTTGTTGTATTGAGTGATGTTGTTGTGTTGAGTGGTGTTGTATTGAGTGGTGTTGTATTGAGTGATGTTGTATTGAGTGATGTTGTTGTATTGAGTGATGTTGTTGTGTTGAGTAGTGTTGTAATGAGTGGTGTTGTTGTATTGAGTGATGTTGTATTGAGTGATGTTGTTGTATTGAGTGATGTTGTTGTATTGAGTGATGTTGTTGTGTTGAGTGATGTTGTATTGAGTGATGTTGTTGTATTGAGTGATGTTGTATTGAGTGATGTTGTTGTATTAAGTGTTGATGTTGTATTGAGTGATGTTGTTGTATTGAGTGATGTTGTATTATTTAAAATTGTTCAGGCTGCACGTAGAGCCCAGCAAGAAGGGGAACAAGCCATGGAAGAAGCCATGGGCTACAACACACAGATGGAGAGGAGAGAGAACGAGATACAGAAACAGTTGGGGAACTTGAAGCTTATGGAGGAACACATCACCCAGGTACTTTACCTGTCTTCATTACATCACACATTACCCAGGTACTTTACCTGTCTTCATTTCATTACACATTACCCAGGTATCTTACCTGTCTTCATTACATCACACATTACCCAGATACCTTACCTGTCTTAGTTACATCACTCATTACCCAGGTATCTTACCTGCCTTCATTACATCACACATTACCCAGGTACCACACACTACCCAGGTATCTTACCTGTCTTAGTTACATCACACACTACCCAGGTATCTTACCTGTCTTAGTTACATCACACATTACCCAGGTACCTAACCTTTCTTCATTACATTATGCACATTATCCAGACAGCTTACTTATTTTAAATTACATCTCCCACATTATCCTGGTGCCTTACCTGTCTTTGTTACATCAAAAATTACCCAGATACTTTACCTTTGTCATAACATCACACATTATAAAATGTTTTTTTTTTAAATTAAATACGTTTTCAGCTTAAAATATAATTAGATAATTTAAATTAATCATTTTTATTCAAATCCTAACAGTTGAATATTTTTTGTAGTAAACTAATACGTGTCATGTAACATACACCAAGTTCTATGTTCGTTAAAAGAAATTTAATTTCTCTATCTTTTAGGAGAAACTTCGTCTAGCCAGGGAAAAGAAGGAGATTGAAAACCTGAAAACATCATCTCTCTGTGTCAACTGTCGCTCACCATTGCATGCATCTGTACCAGTCAGTCACCACAATGGTGTGTTTACTCTTAAAGCATGGTTTATAATGTCTGTTTTTGAGACCATTGATAGCCAATTCCCAGCACCTGGGGGGGGGGGGGGGGTGATATGTATGTAATAGAGAGGTTAAGATTGTATTATGTAGCAACCAATATGCTGCTTTAAAATATGCATTATAAAAATTTGTTTGGATTATGGTTATGGACGGTATAGACTAAAATCTTTTTAGTACTGGTCATTGTACGTGTGGCTAGATCTCGGTCAAGTTTCTTTCATTCATCTCTTCAAAACACATCCCACCCCTTAATCCCACTAAATAAAATAGAAAAAATGCTACATAGAAAATATATTAATTTCAAGTGTGCCTTCTTCCCCCACCCCCACCTACTTGGTAGAAAAATTGCTGAAAGAAGCCCTGATGTTTGGCTGAGTGCTGGTTAGTCTTTGTGGCTAGATACTGGTCAGTGTATGTGTGGCTAGATACTGGTCAGTGTATGTGTGGCTAGATACTGGTCAGTGTATGTGTGGCTAGATGCTGGTCAGTGTATGTGTGGCTAGATACTGGTCAGTGTATGTGTGGCTAGGTGCTTGTCAGTGTATGTGTGGCTAGATACTGGTCAGTGTATGTGTGGCTAGATACTGGTCAGTGTATGTGTGGCTAGATGCTGGTCAGTGTATGTGTGGCTAGATACTGGTCAGTGTATGTGTGGCTAGATACTGGTCAGTGTATGTGTGGCTAGATACTGGTCAGTGTATGTGTGGCTAGATACTGGTCAGTGTATGTGTGGCTAGATACTGGTCAGTGTATGTGTGGCTAGATGCTGGTCAGTGTATGTGTGGCTAGATACTGGTCAGTGTATGTGTGGCTAGATACTGGTCAGTGTATGTGTGGCTAGATACTGGTCAGTGTATGTGTGGCTAGATACTGGTCAGTGTATGTGTGGCTAGATACTGGTCAGTGTATGTGTGGCTAGATGCTGGTCAGTGTATGTGTGGCTAGATACTGGTCAGTGTATGTGTGGCTAGATACTGGTCAGTGTATGTGTGGCTAGATACTGGTCAGTGTATGTGTGGCTAGATACTGGTCAGTGTATGTGTGGCTAGATACTGGTCAGTGTATGTGTGGCTAGATGCTGGTCAGTGTATGTGTGGCTAGATACTGGTCAGTGAATGTGTGGCTAGATACTGGTCAGTGTATGTGTGGCTAGATGCTGGTCAGTGTATGTGTGGCTAGATACTGGTCAGTGTATGTGTGGCTAGATACTGGTCAGTGTATGTGTGGCTAGATACTGGTCAGTGTATGTGTGGCTAGGTGCTTGTCAGTGTATGTGTGGCTAGATACTGGTCAGTGTATGTGTGGCTAGGTGCTTGTCAGTGTATGTGTGGCTAGATACTGGTCAGTGTATGTGTGGCTAGGTGCTTGTCAGTGTATGTGTGGCTAGATACTGGTCAGTGTATGTGTGGCTAGATACTGGTCAGTGTATGTGTGGCTAGATACTGGTCAGTGTATGTGTGGCTAGATACTGGTCAGTGTATGTGTGGCTAGATACTGGTCAGTGTATGTGTGGCTAGGTGCTTGTCAGTGTATGTGTGGCTAGATACTGGTCAGTGTATGTGTGGCTAGGTGCTTGTCAGTGTATGTGTGGCTAGACACTGGTCAGTGTATGTGTGGCTAGGTGCTTGTCAGTGTATGTGTGGCTAGATACTGGTCAGTGTATGTGTGGCTAGGTGCTTGTCAGTGTATGTGTGGCTAGGTGCTTGTCAGTGTATGTGTGGCTAGATACTGGTCAGTGTATGTGTGGCTAGGTGCTTGTCAGTGTATGTGTGGCTAGATACTGGTCAGTGTATGTGTGGCTAGGTGCTTGTCAGTGTATGTGTGGCTAGATACTGGTCAGTGTATGTGTGGCTAGATGCTGGTCAGTGTATGTGTGGCTAGATACTGGTCAGTGTATGTGTGGCTAGGTGCTTGTCAGTGTATGTGTGGCTAGATACTGGTCAGTGTATGTGTGGCTAGGTGCTTGTCAGTGTATGTGTGGCTAGATACTGGTCAGTGTATGTGTGGCTAGATGCTGGTCAGTGTATGTGTGGCTAGATACTGGTCAGTGTATGTGTGGCTAGATGCTGGTCAGTGTATGTGTGGCTAGATACTGGTCAGTGTATGTGTGGCTAGATACTGGTCAGTGTATGTGTGGCTAGATGCTTGTCAGTGTATGTGTGGCTAGATGCTGGTCAGTGTATGTGTGGCTAGATACTGGTCAGTGTATGTGTGGCTAGGTGCTTGTCAGTGTATGTGTGGCTAGGTGCTTGTCAGTGTATGTGTGGCTAGATACTGGTCAGTGTATGTGTGGCTAGATACTGGTCAGTGTATGTGTGGCTAGATACTGGTCAGTGTATGTGTGGCTAGATGCTTGTCAGTGTATGTGTGGCTAGATACTGGTCAGTGTATATGTGGCTAGGTGTTGGTCAGTGTATGTGTGACTAGGTGCTTGTCAGTGTATGTGTGGCTAGGTGTTGGTCAGTATATGTGTGGCTAGATGCTGGTCAGTGTATGTGTGGCTAGATACTGGTCAGTGTATGTGTGGCTAGGTGCTTGTCAGTGTATGTGTGGCTAGATACTGGTCAGTGTATGTGTGGCTAGGTGCTTGTCAGTGTATGTGTGGCTAGATACTGGTCAGTGTATGTGTGGCTAGATGCTGGTCAGTGTATGTGTGGCTAGATACTGGTCAGTGTATGTGTGGCTAGATGCTGGTCAGTGTATGTGTGGCTAGATACTGGTCAGTGTATGTGTGGCTAGATACTGGTCAGTGTATGTGTGGCTAGATGCTTGTCAGTGTATGTGTGGCTAGATGCTGGTCAGTGTATGTGTGGCTAGATACTGGTCAGTGTATGTGTGGCTAGGTGCTTGTCAGTGTATGTGTGGCTAGGTGCTTGTCAGTGTATGTGTGGCTAGATACTGGTCAGTGTATGTGTGGCTAGATACTGGTCAGTGTATGTGTGGCTAGATACTGGTCAGTGTATGTGTGGCTAGATGCTTGTCAGTGTATGTGTGGCTAGATACTGGTCAGTGTATGTGTGGCTAGGTGTTGGTCAGTGTATGTGTGACTTGGTGCTTGTCAGTGTATGTGTGGCTAGGTGTTGGTCAGTATATGTGTGGCTAGATGCTGGTCAGTGTATGTGTGGCTAGATACTGGTCAGTGTATGTGTGGCTAGGTGCTTGTCAGTGTATGTGTGGCTAGATACTGGTCAGTGTATGTGTGGCTAGGTGCTTGTCAGTGTATGTGTGGCTAGATACTGGTCAGTGTATGTGTGGCTAGATGCTGGTCAGTGTATGTGTGGCTAGATACTGGTCAGTGTATGTGTGGCTAGATGCTGGTCAGTGTATGTGTGGCTAGATACTGGTCAGTGTATGTGTGGCTAGATACTGGTCAGTGTATGTGTGGCTAGATGCTTGTCAGTGTATGTGTGGCTAGATGCTGGTCAGTGTATGTGTGGCTAGATACTGGTCAGTGTATGTGTGGCTAGGTGCTTGTCAGTGTATGTGTGGCTAGGTGCTTGTCAGTGTATGTGTGGCTAGGTGCTTGTCAGTGTATGTGTGGCTAGATACTGGTCAGTGTATGTGTGGCTAGATACTGGTCAGTGTATGTGTGGCTAGATACTGGTCAGTGTATGTGTGGCTAGATACTGGTCAGTGTATGTGTGGCTAGATACTGGTCAGTGTATGTGTGGCTAGGTGCTTGTCAGTGTATGTGTGGCTAGATACTGGTCAGTGTATGTGTGGCTAGGTGCTTGTCAGTGTATGTGTGGCTAGACACTGGTCAGTGTATGTGTGGCTAGGTGCTTGTCAGTGTATGTGTGGCTAGATACTGGTCAGTGTATGTGTGGCTAGGTGCTTGTCAGTGTATGTGTGGCTAGGTGCTTGTCAGTGTATGTGTGGCTAGATACTGGTCAGTGTATGTGTGGCTAGGTGCTTGTCAGTGTATGTGTGGCTAGATACTGGTCAGTGTATGTGTGGCTAGGTGCTTGTCAGTGTATGTGTGGCTAGATACTGGTCAGTGTATGTGTGGCTAGATGCTGGTCAGTGTATGTGTGGCTAGATACTGGACAGTGTATGTGTGGCTAGGTGCTTGTCAGTGTATGTGTGGCTAGATACTGGTCAGTGTATGTGTGGCTAGGTGCTTGTCAGTGTATGTGTGGCTAGATACTGGTCAGTGTATGTGTGGCTAGATGCTGGTCAGTGTATGTGTGGCTAGATACTGGTCAGTGTATGTGTGGCTAGATGCTGGTCAGTGTATGTGTGGCTAGATACTGGTCAGTGTATGTGTGGCTAGATACTGGTCAGTGTATGTGTGGCTAGATGCTTGTCAGTGTATGTGTGGCTAGATGCTGGTCAGTGTATGTGTGGCTAGATACTGGTCAGTGTATGTGTGGCTAGGTGCTTGTCAGTGTATGTGTGGCTAGGTGCTTGTCAGTGTATGTGTGGCTAGATACTGGTCAGTGTATGTGTGGCTAGATACTGGTCAGTGTATGTGTGGCTAGATACTGGTCAGTGTATGTGTGGCTAGATGCTTGTCAGTGTATGTGTGGCTAGATACTGGTCAGTGTATGTGTGGCTAGGTGTTGGTCAGTGTATGTGTGACTAGGTGCTTGTCAGTGTATGTGTGGCTAGGTGTTGGTCAGTATATGTGTGGCTAGATGCTGGTCAGTGTATGTGTGGCTAGATACTGGTCAGTGTATGTGTGGCTAGGTGCTTGTCAGTGTATGTGTGGCTAGATACTGGTCAGTGTATGTGTGGCTAGGTGCTTGTCAGTGTATGTGTGGCTAGATACTGGTCAGTGTATGTGTGGCTAGATGCTGGTCAGTGTATGTGTGGCTAGATACTGGTCAGTGTATGTGTGGCTAGATGCTGGTCAGTGTATGTGTGGCTAGATACTGGTCAGTGTATGTGTGGCTAGATACTGGTCAGTGTATGTGTGGCTAGATGCTTGTCAGTGTATGTGTGGCTAGATGCTGGTCAGTGTATGTGTGGCTAGATACTGGTCAGTGTATGTGTGGCTAGGTGCTTGTCAGTGTATGTGTGGCTAGGTGCTTGTCAGTGTATGTGTGGCTAGATACTGGTCAGTGTATGTGTGGCTAGATACTGGTCAGTGTATGTGTGGCTAGATACTGGTCAGTGTATGTGTGGCTAGATGCTTGTCAGTGTATGTGTGGCTAGATACTGGTCAGTGTATGTGTGGCTAGGTGTTGGTCAGTGTATGTGTGACTAGGTGCTTGTCAGTGTATGTGTGGCTAGGTGTTGGTCAGTATATGTGTGGCTAGATGCTGGTCAGTGTATGTGTGGCTAGATACTGGTCAGTGTATGTGTGGCTAGGTGCTTGTCAGTGTATGTGTGGCTAGATACTGGTCAGTGTATGTGTGGCTAGGTGCTTGTCAGTGTATGTGTGGCTAGATACTGGTCAGTGTATGTGTGGCTAGATGCTGGTCAGTGTATGTGTGGCTAGATACTGGTCAGTGTATGTGTGGCTAGATGCTGGTCAGTGTATGTGTGGCTAGATACTGGTCAGTGTATGTGTGGCTAGATACTGGTCAGTGTATGTGTGGCTAGATGCTTGTCAGTGTATGTGTGGCTAGATGCTGGTCAGTGTATGTGTGGCTAGATACTGGTCAGTGTATGTGTGGCTAGGTGCTTGTCAGTGTATGTGTGGCTAGGTGCTTGTCAGTGTATGTGTGGCTAGATACTGGTCAGTGTATGTGTGGCTAGATACTGGTCAGTGTATGTGTGGCTAGATACTGGTCAGTGTATGTGTGGCTAGATGCTTGTCAGTGTATGTGTGGCTAGATACTGGTCAGTGTATGTGTGGCTAGGTGTTGGTCAGTGTATGTGTGACTAGGTGCTTGTCAGTGTATGTGTGGCTAGGTGTTGGTCAGTATATGTGTGGCTAGATACTGGTCAGTGTATGTGTGGCTAGGTGTTGGTCAGTGTATGTGTGACTAGGTGCTTGTCAGTGTATGTGTGGCTAGGTGTTGGTCAGTATATGTGTGGCTAGGTGCTGGTCAGTGTATGTGACGAATGCACTACAGATTTTAATATTACCTGACAGGTTTCTACACGCCCCAACCTGTTCCTGCCTCACCTGTCCAGCTCCTCCTGAGCTCATCAGCTCACCAACTAGGAGCTAACCCCCAGCTGGTCCCTAACCCCCTGTCCCACATTGCAGACTCCATTGCAAACGACAGGGCTGTTAGGATGCTGAAAATTCAAGCTATTAAGGTAATTCTTTATCTGATCTTTTAGACTCTAAAATTATTGTAGTTTATTAGACTATATTTTTATTACATTTTTAGTTATTAAGGTAATTCTTTATCTGATCTTTTAAACTCTAAAATTAGTGCAGTTCATTAGATTATATTTTTATTACGTTTTTTTAGTATTAAATTAGAAAGGTTATACAATTTTCTATGGGAAATTTTTTGTTTTGTTTTCTCTAAAGGATAAAGAATATCTTGAGGAGGAAAATTTTTACCTGGAAACTTTACGTCACATGCCATACCATTCAACAACATCAAAATCATGAATTGTTGTAACAAGTAGGCCTATCTATGGTAGTTAACTCTAATTATATCTTCCTAAAATGTTACTTCACATCATCTGCAGATTGTACTGAAGAAGTGACAATGTTTATCTTTTTGTGCATATATTCCACATTTAGCCAAATTAATCATGTAATGGTTTGTTTTTTAAAAGTATTTTTATCTAAAAATGCCAAAAAACTTTTACAATAGAATGTGAAGGTATCGATTAACCTTTATATCTATTTATAGATTCCAAATATTCTGTGATATATTTTTTTATTTTGTAGCTTTAAATTATTGTTTGTGACTACATGTTGTACAAGCAAATGTGTATACAATTTAGCTGTGACCTCACTGGTATATGTAGGGTCTGCAAACTTTGTTCTATCTATAGAGTCAATTTTTTATAAATTATTTTTGCCAAATATATATTTTGTAAACTGTACTTAAGTTTATATTTAATTCAGATGAAAGTTAGAAAGAGAGGTTGTGTGAATATTTGCCTCAATGTGGCAAGTAATTACTTGTCACAGTTGGTGACTGTGACAAGTATTTAAGTCCAGGACTTGTCTGTATTTTAACATGTCATATTTTTTAACACACCTAAAGAAACAGTTCAAGTAACCTTCTGGTAACTTAACTTTTTATTTTGCATAGAATATTTAAAAAATCTTTTTTCATATATATATAGGATATCAAATATGCCACTGCCTTGTACCCTTATGTATCAGGTCTGTACATAGAGTGTATGTAGAGCTCTTGTAGAGGTGTAGCCAGAGTGAGCAGGCTGGTTGCATTTAACTTAATGAATTGTATACGAACAGAGCAGCCCAGTCACCATAATTTATGGGTAATATTCTTAGTATATTTTTACTTTTTACCCCTTTAACAGGTAAAATGAAACACTGGCCAAATATGATTTAGAATCAGGTGCTTTGTTTTAAATAATTTGTCAAAATTGTCATTTATAGATTATATTTCTATAATTATAAGTAAATTATATATTCCTATAAATAAATAATCTTCCTGTAAATATATTATTTTATTATGAATGGATTATATTCCTATAAATAGTCTAATATGGTAACCTTGTACTAAAGGAACAGTTCATTGACACATATATGTTTATATAATGTCTTGCTGAATTAAATTTTTACTACAAAACTTAATATTAAAAGAGATATTTTGAAATATATTTAATATGATAATAAATAAATACAAAATAGCAATTATTTTTTCTTGATCACCTGACTGATTTCAGCAAGATAGGCTGTTTAAATGTTAGCTGTTCTGTTTTGGAGGCTGTTTAAATGTTAGCTGTTGGCTAGCCATTGTGACACATGTTGATGTAGGCTCCAGTGGCTGTGTTGGCTGTGTGACACATCCAGGTACCCTATGGCCTCACCTGGGACATTGGTCCTGTTTGATGATTCATCTTTTGAACATTTCGTTACTGGAATCATCTTATGGGGGTTTAGTGTTCTTTACCAGCTGTTGTCTAAGTGGGCTCAGTACATGGCAGGTTTGGCTGGATAGGAAGATGGTTCATTGGCTAGGTTGACGTTTGATGTTTTGACTTGTGAAGTTGGTCCATTGGCCAGTTGACTTGTAAAGTTGGTCTGTTGGCCAGTTGACTTGTGAAGATGGTTCATCGGCCAGTTGACTTGTGGAGTTGGTTCATTGGCCAGTTGTCTTGTAAAGTTGGTCTGTTGGCCAGTTGACTTGTGAAGATGGTTCATCGGCCAGTTGACTTGTGAAGATGGTTCATTAGCTAGTTAACTTGTGAAGTTGGTTCATTTGCCAGTTGACTTGTGAAGTTGGTTCATTGGCCAGGTGACTTGTGAAGTTGGTTCATCGGCCAGTTGACTTGTGAAGATGGTATGTAACAGGTGGACTAATTACAGTAAATTTTTGGGGCATGTTGTTACAGTAAAAATTTGTATTAAATTTTTTGGCTTTTAAAAAGACATCAACTGAATAATGAATTGTCACAGATTATGATGTTTTCCCATTCATGTAAATATACATGAGTTTATTAATGTAGTGCATACACACAGTAACTGGTTGCCTCAGGCAACAGATTTACACATTTATCAATATTTTGTACTGCCTTATTCCTTGATTAAAGTTGTTGTAACTTAATTAAACAAATTAAAATATTTCTATATGAATGTATACTGTGTTCTGGATTGTTAGAAAAGCCAATTACATTTTATTTTATGTCCAATTAATGAATTTTACCTAGAGGCTGAATAAAGCCAGGCAAAAAAATTAGGTTCTCTCTCTGTTGACTTGGGGGTCATGTAGAAATGACGTGTTGTGCTTAGGAATAGAATGGGGTTAAGATTTGGGTAGAATGGGGTTAAGATTTGGGTAGAATGGGGTTAAGATTTGGGGTGGAATGAGGTTAAGATTTGGGGTGGAATGGGGTTAAGATTTGGGGTGGAATGGGATTAAGATTTGGGGTGGAATGGGGTTAAGATTTGGGGTGGAATGGGATTAAGATTTGGGGTGGAATGGGGTTAAGATTTGGGGTGGAATGAGGTTAAGATTTGGGGTGGAATGGGGTTAAGATTTGGGGTGGAATGGGATTAAGATTTGGGGGGGAATGGGGTTAAGATTTGGGGTGGAATGGGGTTAAGATTTGGGGTGGAATGGGGTTAAGATTTGAGTAGAATATTGGGGTTAAGGCTTGATATAGAATGGGGTTATAAGGGTAGAATGGGGTTAAGACTTGGGATAAAACGGGGTTAAAACTTGGGGTAGAATGGGTTTAAAACTTTGGGACGAAGGTGTGTCAAGAAATTATTTTTTTTAAAAACCTAGATAATTTGCATTTTGGAAACCTTTCCGGGGATGTGTGGACTGAATTGTGCGACGTCACTTATGGTAGGGGTGTGACTTTAGGTGCCAGTGCTCAAGACAATAGGGTAAAAATCTGCTAAAATATCGTGACCTCTTGTATGGACCGCCCTGCCATTGAGATGCGATGTTTGACCGAACGTCTCATGTTAGTGGTAGTAGTTGTGTCACCGGGGTAGATCTGCTCTGTCAAACGTCAGATTTACCTAATGCTTTGTTGGATCAGCTAGGTCAAAATGTCCCACGAAGAAATACGTCAGGTCAAGATGACCTACGAGGAGGTCATGTCAAGATGATCTAGGAAAATAAGGTCAGGTCAAGCTGACCTAAAAATACACATAATCCTTTTTAAACAATAAACTAAGATCAGTAACTCATTGAAATGAGTTTTTTTTATTTCTATATCAGCTTATCTACCCCTAATCTTCCACACACCCCCTCCCCTCTCCTCACTGTCCGGTTAGTTCAAGGCCACCTTTGACGTCTGCGCTGAGCCTTTATTGCTGTCCACCTTATTGCTGTCCGGCATCACCGACTGTCTCTTCTTGCTCTCCAACGGCTTACCCCCCACGGGGCTGACATTCGCGGTCCCGGGCTCCTTCTTGACGTCATCCTGTTTGGAGTCGGACGGCTTTGGGCCTGTTTTGGGCGACATCAGACGTAAGGTGGCGTCCGTGTCGGATCCGGGCGTGCCGGAACTCGAGCTCGTCGATGACGCGCGGTCCATGGGCACGGCGTTGGCTGCTTTAGAGGCGGATTCGGACATTTTGCTGACCGGAAATTTCCACGGGAATTTCTCGCCGCGCGGGTCGAGCGAGACGATCTCCCGCCCGTTGAGGGTGATTGGTTTGAACGTGGCCGCGTCTATAAATAGCAACACGGGGATTCCCCTGATTCCAAATTCGGCAGCGACCGCTTCCTGTGAATGAGCAAACAATTGATGATAAAAGAGAATAGGGTCAACAGTTTGGTTAGCCGTACCACTCCAGTATATAATTGCTTTATAAACGAAATCATAAACGTAATACGAAACCACACATCGATTCTTCGTGTAATTAAAATCTTAATCTCCGCATGGTTATCGTGAGTTCGAAACCCTCTTAATTGACCACAAGGTTACCAAGCTCATAACTCCAACCAGCTTATGATAGCAACCAGGATATGATGCCAACTCGCCTATAAAAAACAACACACTTATAACACCAAACCAATTTGTGACATCAACCCGCTTATGACGCCAACCTGCATTTTACCCCAACCCGCTCACACACTAACTCACTTAAAACTGCAACCCGCTTATGACACCAACCCACTTATAACACCAGCCCACTTATAATACCAACCCATTTATGACACCAACCCGCTTATAACACCAACCCACTTACAACACCAACCACCATATATTTATGACACCAGCCCGCTAATAACGCTAATAACGCCAACCCACTTATAATACCAACCCATGTATGACACCGACCCACTTAAGACACCAACCCGCATTTTACACCAACCACCGTATAGAATACCAACCCGTTTTTCTGAATCATTAAAGTCAATAGCCAACCACGGCATCTTGGAGAAGTATTGCTTGAAGGACAACTCGTTGTAGTCGAAGCTGACGAAGACCACCTCGAACTGTTTGCCGGCACGCTTGACCTCGTCATAGAGCAGGTTCAGCTGGGGGGTGAACATCTTGCACGGGGGGCACCAGTTGGCTGCAAAGTACAGGCCTGGGGGTGGGGGTGGGATGGGGGGGGTGAACATCTTGCACGGGGGGCACCAGTTGGCTGCAAAGTACAGGCCTGGGGGTGGGGGTGGGATGGGGGGGTGAACATCTTGCACGGGGGGCACCAGTTGGCTGCAAAGTACAGGCCTGGGGGTGGGGGTGGGGTGGGGGGGAGTGGGGGGTGAAAATCTTGCACGGG
Source organism: Physella acuta (assembly GCF_028476545.2). Classification (NCBI taxonomy): domain Eukaryota; kingdom Metazoa; phylum Mollusca; class Gastropoda; family Physidae; genus Physella; species Physella acuta. The sequence goes on from NW_026732251.1 coordinate 65,710, forward strand.
GGGCACCAGTTGGCTGCAAAGTACAGGCCTGGGGGTGGGGGGGGGGGGAGTGGGGGTGGGGGGTGAACATCTTACACGGGGGGCACCAGTTGGCTGCAAAGTACAGGCCTGGGGGTGGGGGTGGGATGGGGGGGTGAACATCTTGCACGGGGGGCACCAGTTGGCTGCAAAGTACAGGCCTGGGGGTGGGGGTGGGGTGGGGGGGAGTGGGGGGTGAAAATCTTGCACGGGGGGCACCAGTTGGCTGCAAAGTACAGGCCTGGGGGTGGGGGGGGGAGTGGGGGTGGGGGGTGAACATCTTACACGGGGGGCACCAGTTGGCTGCAAAGTACAGGCCTGGGGGGTGGGGTGGGGGTGGGGGGGTGAACATCGTACACGGGGGGCACCAGTTGGCTGCAAAGTACAGGCCTGGGGGGTGGGGGGTGGGGGGGTGGGGGGTGAACATCTTACACGGGGGGCACCAGTTGGCTGCAAAGTACAGGCCTGGGGGTGGGGGGGGGGAGTGGGGGGGGTGAACATCTTACACGGGGGGCACCAGTTGGCTGCAAAGTACAGGCCTGGGGGGGGGGAGTGGGGGTGGGGGGTGAACATCTTACACGGGGGGCACCAGTTGGCTGCAAAGTACAGGCCTGGGGGGGGTGAACATCTTACATGGGGGGCACCAGTTGGCTGCAAAGTACAGACCTGGGGGGTGGGGGTGGGGTGGGGTGAACATCTTACATGGGGGGCACCAGTTGGCTGCAAAGTACAGGCCTAGGGGGTGGGGGGTGGGGGAGGGGGTGAACATCTTACATGGGGGGCACCAGTTGGCTGCAAAGTACAGGCCTGGGGGTGGGGGGTGGAGGGGGGAGGGGGGGTGAACATCTTACACGGGGGGCATCAGTTGGCTGCAAAGTACAGGCCTGGGGGGTGGGGGGGGTGAACATCTTACACGGGGGGGCACCAGTGTGGGGGGGGGGGGGGGTATATGACAGTGTTGGGGGTGGTGGTGGTGAACATCTTACATGGTTACATCAGTTGGCTGCAAAGTGCAGGGGGGGGGACGACGTGATAGTTGGGGTTTTTTTGGGGGGGGTGAACATCTTACCTCAGGATACCAGTTGGCTACAAAGTACAGGCCTATCGTGCTATTGTGGGGGGGGGGGGGGTATATGATAGTTGGTGATGGGCGGGGACGAAACACTTATACGGGGGGGGGGTGCACCAATTGGCTGCAAAATACAAGTCTAGTGGAGGCACAGTTTAGGCCTAGACACATAACAACTAATAGATTAAAGGGGGGTAGTAATCAGGGGCGTAGCGAGGGGGGGGGGGGCGGGGGTGCGGACCGCACCGGGTGACACCATTTAGGGGGGTGACACCAAGGCAAAAAATAGCAAAATATATAGAGAAAAACTCGAGGGGGGTGCAAATCGAAAGTTTGAGGGGGGGGGGGTGCAAATCGAAAATTTGAAAGTTTGTCCCTGGGAAGGGTCTCTATGCCTCTGGGGGGGGGGGGGGTGACACCATTAAGTGCCGCACCGGGTGACACCCGACCTCGCTACGCCACTGGTAGTAATCTTGTATAGGAGGGGGTGGGCATAGTTTGACGTATATTTTTTTTAGTAGAATTTAAATAGAGAGATGCCTGAAATAAACTCCCTGTCCCCTAGAAGACCCAAGATACCCCCCCCCCATCACGAATATATAGACGGAACCTCCCCCCTCACAAACTGTACTCACCTATAATCCCCTCCTTGCCTTCGTCAACAGCTAGCGCCACTGGGCTGATACTGTCGCCGCTGGATTTCTTCAAGACGTCTCCCAGCAACATCTCCAAAGGATGGGCTTTCTTCTTCTTCTTACCCCCCTCAGTTTTTTTACTCAGTCCGCGGGTCGAGTGGGAGCTCGCATTTTTAGCCATCCACCTTACTTTAACCTAATCTTACAACAACAAAAAAACTTCAACCCTAGGAGCTTAAACTTTATAGAAATGTTTTTTAACTTTCTAAAAAATGACGTCATTTCCTGGGTTAATATTATCATTGTGAAAATCCGATTTAAAATTAGCAACTTAAAAAGTATTATCATTTTGGTATTATAAAGAATTTGACTATCAAGCTTTGTGTTAATTTGTTAGCAGTTAAACCCGAAGGCTTATTAATTAATACACACACATACAGTGTTTCTTCCAGAATTTTTTTCTCGTTGGGGGGGGGGGGGCACTTGTTAAAAGTATATATTTTCTGTATAAATTCCATTTCATTGGGGGGGGGGGGGGGTAGAAGAGATGCCTGGAAGAAACTCTGCACACATAAACATGGGGCAGGCGAAGTTCATCTGTTTCAGGGACCTCGGCAGCACTATGCCCAGACGCCTTTGTTTTTTCTAATGTGAGTTCAATCTTCTTAAACCCAGATTCGAACTCGCTAACTATACTGGCAGTATAGCTCTCTACTGCCACATTTATTAATTAATACAAGCTAATTATCAAATAAAACAAGGTTTTTTTTCAAAGAAAAAATCTGGTAGGTGTTGGAAGACTCTTTGGAGTTACAACGTTATCTCAATTAATTACACATTACTCTCTACACTCTCTATTCTTCTTAATTGTTTGTTTATCTCTTGTCTTCCGTCTTCCTCCGTAAGCACTGGCAATGTCTATCTCCTTCTTGTTGAAACTTATCCGGTACCCCCCCCCCCTCCCCTAATACAACTAGAGTTGTATATATCTCGCTACAGCAAAGAGAATCCGCCACTACTCTTCCCATCCCCACCACAGCCCCCCCCCCCCCCTCACACATACATAATAACCTTACAATTCACTAAATTTTGACTTGATGATATGCCCAATCAAGTATCAGAACGTTAACTTAAAAGGTTTCAGAGCTTATCACCAGAGATAAGGACATCTGTAACGAAATATTTCAACCGATGAAAGACGCCTATCAACTGTACTTGACCACTCCCAATAGCCAACACCTATTTCTGATAACAAAATTCCACTTTGCCCCCTCCCCTCTATTGACCACATGCATGTTTCTCGTTTCCCTCGACGCTAGCCTCCGGCGAGATGAAAGAAAACCTCAGCTCCTCCTATCAGCGTGAAGTGGTAGACATACCCAGAGCTCAGGGGGAAGGGGGGGGGGGGGTTATGGAAGGTAGACAAATCACCCCCCGAGGTGATAACACCTGACAATAATACACCTGGATCAGAGCCCCCCACAAATGAAGGGTTGAATAGCAAACATGGGGGCTGAAGTGGTCTAATAACCCTCCCCCATCCCGGGGCATCCTTCCTTCTGTATACACTCGACATAATACTTAAGCAAATAGGGGGGGGGAGGAACTCCACTTAAACCACGCCTTTCAGTAAGTATTGCTCACGTGCTACAGAAATATGTTTTTATTTTACTTATCCAACCCCGTTAATAATTTCCAGATCTTATAGTGACAAAATTCGATCATTGTTTAGCCTACACAAATTTAAAACATGAAAACACACAAAAAAATTCGTGATTATCCAAGGGGAAAAACTCAATTCATATTATTTAAAGCAAAAGAATAAATGCAGTTTTTTCCCTTTGTTTGACCGATGTGCCTCAAACCTTTAGCAAAAAAAAAAAAAAAAACAACAATACCGGCATTTGACTATAAAAAGCTAATTTACAGCTGATTTTATTGACAGTGGTGATTAACATGCATTACAATTGTTACCACGTTACCGGTCAACACACGGCCATTTTATATTTTTGTAATTTCAAATTATGTTTAATTAAACGAAAAAAAACCCAACATCATTACAAAAATTGATTATTTCGAATTTAGCTAACTAATGATTTATTTAATTTACCCTTTTAATAAGGCGGCTGGTTTTTGCTACATTTTCTAAAATATAATGACTAATTATAATAATTGTTTGCAAATTGGCGACAAATCGTCTAAAAAGCCCATCATTTTTATTTTTTTTACTTTTCTATCTTTAGGCCTATTCTATAAATGTTTCTATTAATACTTTTACAAATGAAAATATTTAATAATAACGAAAGCTAACATTTTAATTTCAAACAATAAAAATAGTTTCTGACCAAGCGCTAAGTTTAAAAAAAAGTTTTTCCATGTTCGTCCGTAGTGTTTTTTTTAAAAATAATAGACCTAAATTAAAAATACCTGTTTCATAATACTGGCAGTTAGAAATAAAGTAAATTAAATACCATAGGCGGACATATTTCTGCCTAAGATTTTAATACAACAAGTTGAATATTTAAAAATGTACTAAAACTATTATTCTCCCCCCCCCCCCCCCTCCCTTTTTAAAAAAAAAAAAAACTTTTAAAAATGTCCACATCAAATTTATTTTATTTCAATTTTAAAAATAGCTACGCATAAAAAACATTCTAATCTAAAATCTAATTTTATTTAAAATACCATCTAACGCATATAAATACATTTCTTTCCTTTCAGTTAATTCTTTTAGAGTTAGAAAAAAATTTAACTACTTTGTAAATTAAAAAAATAAAAAGTCCTTCCATTAGTCTAATCAGACCGACGACGGGCCTTGAAGCTACTTGCCTGTGCTGCATTGATTCATCATAGCCAGTTGTAGCCTGGTAGCCGGGATGTGCGGTTGTTTATTTTTGTTGTGTGAAAACAGATGTCCACAGTCCACCCCACCACCCCCACCACCTCTTACAACAACGACATTCTTTGTCCACTTAAAAATCTTCACCGGCAGACGTGGGAATCGTAGCTCTGGTTTTCATTGGCTGAAAAAATTACGCATGCGCGACGACTCCTCGTTCGAGTAGCAAACAAAACACAGGTGCACCGAAGACTGGTAGGTAAACACGTTTGTCTACCTTTACTTCACTTACACGGATTTAATTAGATCACTTAAAAGGGATACATTTGTGATTTTAGTGTTTAGTTGTGGATTAATTCTTGTGGATTACTTATTTTTCGCTCTGTTCGCGGATCACCTGTCGGAGAAAAAAATTGTGCTAGTTTTTTTTCTTTCTTGGTCCACAATTCTCTTGTTTGAGGAAACAGCTTCTTTCATTCTCGTGTCGCTGTGTCAGCCAGATACCGAGGACTGTGTCGTGTGCTTTTTTTTTTCTAATGTCACCGCTCCTAGTTTCACCTTAGTGGTGAAGATTGTGTTTCAATGGGAAAAGATTTGGATATTCTTCAGGCTGTGAAAGACAATGACCAGGCGAGTTTACAAAAGCTGTTGCAAAAGGCCTCGAAGCAGGCGAAAAACAGTAAGTTTGTTTTGATTTGATAGCCTATAAATTAAAATTATAATTAGGTCTATAGGGCCTAATCTGGCCTAAAATCTAGTCAGATTTTAAATTATGGCTGTTTTAATAAGTTTTAGATAGATTAGACCAATCAGTAAAAAGTTCTTTAATTTAATTATAGGCCCTACTTAGAGGTCTACAGTTACTGCTCTATTTTTTTTTAGTTCTAGGAGGCCTAAATACTAAGTGCCCCAACTAGTATTGTGTAATTAAAGCCTAGAATCGGCCTAGCCATATCTCTAATTTAATTAGTAGGCCCAAAAATGTATGAAGCTAGTATTAAAACCAGTAGTCCTATAGGACATACACAAGTTTTAAGTCGTATTTTTATGGATAAACCTTTATTTAGACTATGTCACTATATGCCTAATCTATAACTATATACCTAGTATATTTTTAATTGTTTTATATTCATGCTAAATTTTGAACCCCGCAAATTATTTTTAAAGTTACAGTTTAGTTGTATGCCTATAATATCGAATATGTTGATGTAATGCAAAACATTGTCAACATATAGTTCAACGAAGGCCTGCATTATAATGTTAAAAAATGTTATAGAACTGGGCCTAATTACTTGAATTAGCTTACATTAAACATCAGTCATCATGACATTAGGCATATTTGTAAATATAGGCCTATCATCTGCTGATTCAATCTTTCAATCAACTTTTACTAATTTTTATTTTTACCATACCTGCACATAGAGACTAAAAATAAAGAACACTAGTAAGAAAACCAATAAATCAATTTTCTATCCTCTTCCCATGACTAACTGTAAGTTAAATTTAGCACATATCAGATGTTATCGTGACGAAATAAAGCTGTTGTCTTTCCTCTATGCAGACATAATAATTGTTGTGTTAAGCTTATTGATCATCTAACCTGTACAATGTTTATGTTTTCGATAGAAAAAAAAAGAATGCTATAGGCCTAATTAATACACATTCTAATATATATTCGTGTATCGTATTCTGGCTAAATCTTGTTAGTCACCACCCCCCCCCCCCCCCTCTCAAGGTCTCTTTATCCAAAACTATCCGGGCCTGCTTCAAATGCGTCACCTCCCCTTTTGTGACTAATCTTGTTTTGAAAAGAAGAAAAATCCGACTCAGCATCTGTTTGATGGCTTCGCGTGTCGTGTCATCATTCTATGTGTGTGTGATGTCATCATTCCGCGTGTGACCTCATCTCGCGCGCTGGTAAACATACGGCACTCTCTTCACTTGTGTACTCTCTAAGCCGCGTCGTTTGAAGTGTAAACAAAGTTTTAAATAACAAAATCTAAACCTGTTTTACAGGATATTGATAATTTTTTTTTGAGCTGCCTGAAATAAATCAAAACCAACAACATAGTCCAGACAATTGATTTGCTGATAATCAAAATTCAGATTGTATAGCTAAGCCATCTGTTTTAGAGTTTATAGCAAACATCAAATCGATATAATAGATTAATATGAACTTATGGTATGGTACGTCTAAGCCAAGTGTACGTCGTTTAATCAATACGTCCAGTACTAATAGCACTGACCTTATTTATTTATTTAGGACATTTTTTTGCTGGACAAAAGATGGACACAACGTGTTGCTTGACCTTTATAATGGTCAATATAACCCTGGCGATGGTCAACTATATGATAGAAGTCTGAATCGACCTGTACCTGTGCTAGTTTGTATGCATGTGTGCCGGCATTGTGGTTTTTCTTTCAGGCATCTCTGTTACGTTACGTTTGCCTGTCGTCCCTACTGGGACATAGACCGCTGACAAAAGCTTTCCAGACGTCTCTGTCCAGGGCTAGTCTCTCCCATCTCTGTTGGAGAACAAAATTCTGAAAGAAACTCTGAGTGTGTTGCTTCTCTTATGTCGGGATTGTAATGTGGTCGAGATTTGAATTGTGAGAACTTTGTTTATATTTTAGAATTAAATTGAAACTGTGTTTTATTATAATGCATGTTCGCCTCGATAACCCGAAAGTCCCGAGTTTATTGCCATTAACCATTCCCTAGGACGTCTTACGGTGTGTAACATTTGCAGTATTTTATCGGGGTTCATGCGGCCTGCTGATATCAAGGAGGTCTTGGAAAACTCATGACGTTTTTTAAAATTGTAAAAAATAAAATAAAATGTATGTTTTACCGCTGTGATTACACATGAAGATAAAACTATAAATTATATTTTTTCTTCTAACTTTCACTCATTGTTATCATAAAGTTATAGACTCACCGAGACCTGTTTTAGAATCAATCTGTTGTCCGCCTTTTAAAATTTGCCTCGAGTATCATTTTATCTAGTACACTCTCGTCATAAGGACACCAGAAACTTTAAACTAACCTTAATTAATTAAAAAAAAATCCGCTACGTGTAATTTATTTTAAGACTTTAAACTCAAAGACTTATCACATCCGGATAAGTTTCGTTTTTTAGGTCTCTTAACGTTTTCCCGTACCGTCAATTCACCGGCGCTCAGGCCGGCAATTAACCGGAATTTTTTTTTTTCTCTGTTTATCTCAAGACGTGAAGTTATACACGCGGACAGACAATGTGCAGACGTTAACCTTTGGTCTAATTAGATGACCTTTTAACGGGGATTCCCTGTAGTATTAATGACGCAGGAATAGTGTATACTTGTTGGTTAGACTCTACGGATGTTGTATGTCATTTGATATACGGTTGTTGGATGCATGCCGATAAAACATATGTCCTGTGCAGCTTCCTTTACAACAACCTAGCTGATTTTAGACATAACTTCTTGAGTATAGGTGGTTTGAAAACCTTAAAAAATACCGTATACTTTTTAAAACAACCCACCCCAGTTAACGTTTTAGTCATGCTGTCTTCATAGTGCTAGTCATGCTGTCTTCATAGCCCTAGATCTTGTCCTTGAAGCCCGGTATTGCCCTTATAGTCGTGTGCTGCCCTTATAGTCGTGTGTTGCCCTTAAAGCCCGGTATTGCCCTTATAGTCGTGTGTTGCCCTTCAAGTGTGTGTTTGTGTTCCTGAGTGTCTGCCGCGTACTCGTGTTGTAGTGGGGTCAGTTGTCTAAGTTCTAGTCTCCCAACGCCTATCAGTCATGTCAGTTGCCTGATTACTTTTTTGCCTTCCCTTCCCTAATGCTGCGACATTGGTCAGAGGCTACGCTTCTTCAGCTACCTCTGCCCACAGTTCAAATCCTCGGCCATGTCATTCCAGCATTCCTTATTTTCCTTCTCGACATCTTCCATTTTTTTTTTTAATTCAATTACTTTTATTACTTACCTAGATGTGTCGTTGTGTGGTTGCTAAAAGTTTGTGTTTAACCTACCCACACTTTTTCTTGTTTGCTGATCTCCCCGAGGCGCCTCATTAATTATTTCTGCGCCTCTTCCATTAGGACCCACGACAAAAAGGGCCAAAGTATAAATCTACGTAGTTGTCCAGTTTTTAAAAGTACGTTAAATAAATATTTCGTGTGGGCAACGGCGGGTGTGTCGGAAAATCCCCCTTCTAGAACCCCCTGAGTCATTTTAATTTTATTCTATTCAAGTAAGCCACGAGTAAGAAAACTCGTGGTGTTCTGTAATTGATGTTATCAGCGTAAAGCACACTCGAGACATACCTTTACCGACGGCTTACGAGACTTATGGCGAGGTCGATTTGATCTGGTGAATAGAAATTCCTTAAGCTTTGATAATACTAGAGGTCACGCTGGTTTTTCTCCCCTTCTTCTCTCTCTCTGACGACAGGATAATACAGATAATGCTATTGAGAAACCTGCAGTAGGTAATTAACGAGGATTAATTGATCCGAGGGCGGTGTCTGAGAATGCCAGAGTTGAAAAACTTGCCCGCGGCCCTCGGCTTTTGCTTGTCCTACACGTTTTATCCTCCATGTTCGTTGGTCGAGGGAATAAATCACACGAGTTTTTTTGTCCTGTTAAACACGTCACTGTGCTTTCAACAAAGAGGTCGTTTTGAGGTTAATAAGGTGTAGACAACAACTCCCATGGTGGCGCCCCACCCCTTCTCATAACGACAAGAGATTTGACTCAGACCATATACTTGAACTGATTAGATAATGCATTAACGCAAATATATGCCTGTTGTTACTTATTTCCTGTTAGATCAATATGTTTTAATTTTAGGTTTAAAAAAAAAACAACTAAATTGTTATTTGGCTGTTTATTTATTTATGTAACACCCTAGCTGATTGCCTAGATCTACCCGATGTCACACGATTCACACACTATGCTGTCCAAGGCTACTTCAATCTAAACTCAAGTTTCATGTGTTGGTTGTCCAGTCGACATTATTTCCGTGGTCAGCATATGTAGCCCAGTCGTCTATCAATCAATAAAAAAGAAATGTAGTTCAAATTATTCTCTCTTACGCGTGTCTATCAAAACCCCTTATCAAATGGGGGAATAGCGAATAATAAAAACTTCGGGGTGGCGTAGCAAATCATTTCACCAAGTATGTGCAGGTATGAAACGTTGACATTCTTAACTAACGACATGTATTTTTGTGGAATGATAGATAGTGTGTACACCCAACAACTCGCGATAGCGTTAACTATGTTGAGATTTTTTTTTATTGTACATGTGTGTACACACGATCTACCGCCGTTGGTGTGCTCCATGCCACTCAGACGGCGTGTTGGACGCCCTCGTTGTGTTCTCGGCTTATTGATGTCACGTTCCCCTTTTTCCTTTGTTGTCCCTGAAACATGATAATCAAATTATTTTGTACGCTGGGGGTGTGGGGGGAGCAGGTGAACGCAGGCCATGCTGTTTCACAATGCTGAACTAGGCCTGGCTAACCTTGAAGATCAGATAATGTCCAGTTTCCTTTTGTGTACAAAATAGAGTACCCGTCGGCTTTATTCGGTCTAGCTGGTTATGGAATAAATATTGAAATTGTTAGGAACGGTCGGGTACGATAGGGATAGCGGCTGTTCATTTTTATGAGTGGTCGGTCATTCTAGTCCGGTTTTCCCCGTTCGAAAGGTCAACCGGCTTTTGTCGGTTCCGCTAGAAAAAAATCTGTGCCGCAACTAAGCGTTACGGTGCTGTGGTCGTTGTTAGTAGTTCAGTGGTCAGCCTTGTCGTTCAGTGGTCAGCCTTGTAGTTCAGTGGTCAGCCTTGTAGTTCAGTGGTCAGCATGTAGTTCAGTGGTCAGCATGTAGTTCAGTGGTCTGCCTTGTAGTTCAGTGGTCAGTCTTGTAGTTCAGTGGTCAGTCTTGTAGTTCAGTGGTCAGCCTTGTAGTTCAGTGGTCAGTCTTGTAGTTCAGTGGTCAGCCTTGTAGTTCAGTGGTCAGCATGTAGTTCAGTGGTCAGCCTTGTAGTTCAGTAGTCAGCCTTGTAGTTCAGTGGTCAGCATGTAGTTCGGTGGTTAGCTTGTAGTTCACTGTTCAGCCTTGTAGTTCACTGGTCAGCCTTGTAGTTCAGTGGTCAGCCTTGTAGTTCAGTGGTCAGCTTTTAAGTTCAATAGTCAGCTGGTAAAATTTTTGATCAACTTATCTCTGAAATTCAGTATCTAAAACGTTTAACCCCCCCCCCCCCCCTCAATGCCAGCAAATTCTTCTGTCATCGTGTGCATCAAGAGAATTTAAATCGATTTGTCCAAACAGGAAGTCGTGTAAGTTGTCTCCCTGTTTAAAAAAAAAGCAGTTATCGATCTTCTCGAAAAGGAACAAAACGGGGAAATCCGTTTCAGCGACCGTTAAAAGAACCGGTAGTTGTTGGTGGAAATTATTTTAAAATAACGAATAAGTTATTCATGTACGCACACAATTTTCGCCCGACTTGTGACGTAAATAGTGTGTACGTAATGTACAGCTTCGCCATTTGTGTAAATCTGTGTCTGCGTACTTCTGTCCTTAGCATATAGATCTACCTTTAATTTATTCTTTAGACAGCGGCTCTTTTACCTGTTCAGGTGTATTTCTTTTTTATTAGTCACACCTGTTGAAAATACCTGGTTTATCGATTGGCTGACAAGATTTAAAACTATAAAAAGGCCTATTTTATTTTTAAAGTAAAGATAAAATCGTATGTTGAAAAAAAATTCACCGTTTTAAAATTGCTCTCTTGACCATTGCTGGACATAAGCAAAAAGCACACTCAGCACAATACGGACAATTAAGGTTGTCGTACTGTGGCCTGATATAATTTTAAACTGCAGAGGCTGGGTCTGTCAAGGGGTGCGTGACGGTGGATCGATCGTTGAAATTTCCTCACGACTTGAAGTTGACACTGGGTATTTTTAGTGTCCAAATACCACATGTGTTCTCTATATGGTTCCTCTATTGTGTTATTTATTCTTTTTTATCTTAGTGGTCCCAAATACCACATATGTGGTCTCTATATGGTACCTTTGTCGTGGTGTCTTTTCTTTTGTCTCTGTTGCGTCTCTGTATAATATCACATGTAGTCCATGTATTTGTAGCGCTGATGTAGTCCCTATGTCTTATGCCCTTGATACATTAAACATTTAGTTTTTTTTTTTTTAATGGAAATTTTTTTAGCAGACGTATATTTGAAACATTAAATGAGATCTCGTTAGTAATCGCTTAAAATACAAATCGAAATGTTGATTCTAATCACGAACCCATTTCACCCGGCTGTATCTGGGATAGATTTTGACCTATTAACCATTCCAACTACTCTATCACATCGAGTTAATATGACGACATACCCTCGTACAACGATCGTACAGAGATCGCTGTTTGCTCGTTTTTTCATGACCTTTGAGGTCCTCTTATTCTCGTGCGGTAAAATAAAATCTTATAAATCAATACGGATTACGTCGCGTAAACTGTAAATGTCAGAAGGGGGTATAATGCTGACACGGTGAAGCAGCCTTAAACCGGACAAGTGTCAAATGAAATATATATGTATTTATGGAATTGTATAGATGAGAATTCGGTAGCTGTTAAACGAGATAATTGTGCAATTTAAAAAATATGTTTTGCAAATGGTTGTATTAAGCAGAATCCATTATCGGTTAATAAACGTTGCTTTATGATTGTTAATAATCTTTCAAGGATGATAGTAAAAAAAAACACTTAGATATAAACAATTTTACTGCCATCTTTTTAGTACTATAAACAAAAGAACTGGCCCCGTGTGAGTACCAAAAATGCCCTCGCCACGTCCTCGGCCGTCGAATAGCACGTCGATGGTCTCCACTCGTCAAAAGATCGATCATTATAATGATGGGGTGAGGGGTAGTGGGGGAGTGAGTTCTCGCTCGTGGAAAGAAGCGTTTGAAATATTTTCCCTTCGATTCCTTGTATAATTCCTCTTTCTTTTTCTCCTTTAACCCCCCCCCCCCCCCAACCCCCTCCTTAATACTCCTCCCATCACCCTCCATGCCTTCTCTCTTGTTCTTTTTGAAGCTATCATATATCCCCCTCCGGGGGAATAATGATGATTGTGATTGTCAGTAGTGGAATTTCTTAACATCTCCATCGCATAAACCGGAGATGGATTGTTTATTAGCAACTCTTCCAATAGAAACGGCCCATCTTCCCGAGTCATATCCCTCAACTAGCCACCAGTGTTTGCTTCAATTCGCCCTCGATTCCCGATCGTGTCGGATGCAAAGTTGTTGCACTCGTTATTATGATACCGACTCGTGCAGTCCTCGGGAAGATGATGCTTTATATTTTCCATTGAAATCCTCGTGGGGGAACCACGCTGCTGTATATTCATATATTGTAGTGTAGTGGTGGTCTCTTTTTTTTTTAATAGCCGCGTACGGCCTTGGACACTGTGCCAAGTCAAAGAATGGAACGTGCCGCACTGATGTGTACTACAACCGCACGTGCTTTGGGGGTGTGTGTTAACACAACGCACGCTCCAAGGCAACGAGTTGCATAAAAAAAGGCTCATTTCTTCTTTTTTTTTCTCCAAGAGAAAAAAAACTATCATTGGACAGTTCCTTTGTGACCCGCGGTCACAGACTCCCCATGACTTTGATCGCGTCAGGCTGTGCTGACGCAGTTGGTAGCGACGAGGAAGGCCACCGGTTGTCCTGCCTGGACCGACGGAGCGGAATCGCCATTCGATTGTGGTAATGTTTGATTAATGCCGTGTTTAATAGAGTGCACTCCCGGACCATAATTCCCCTCGGATCAGGTATTATCAATGTGTTTAGCACGAACCGGCGCGGCTGATGTATGATTCTGTTACTGCGGTGTTAGATTTTTTTTTCGCGTTTTTTAAAAATAGTTTTTATTTTATTCATGATGTTAACGAGTATTGATTTCTGGCGTGTCTCTGTAAAATAATCAAATATTGACATAAAGAGTTTTTTCTTTTGAAAAAAATATTGTTAATTCACATTCGGTTTGTTTTGATTATTGCGAGGATTTGTTAGTCGTGCAGTCTATTTATTTTTCCTGTGTCTTTTCGGGAATGGTTTCGTTTTGGCTCACATGTTTAATTTTATAAGGATTCGTTCTTTTATTTAGTGGCATTACCATATATTGAAAGACTTGAAACAATTTGATTTTGAATTATTGTCACTTGACATGGTATTCTAGCCCATTTCTCCAAGCATTTTAAAAGTTTATTTCTTATGTGACTCCCTTTGTATTTCTTTATTTCGATGGAGTAAATATTTCAACAAGATGCATTACCTACTTAACGGCCAAGAGACAGGTAAGATTTTTCTTCAGTGTTCACATTCAGCCAATTCACCGTTTTCTCGATGTATACATCTCAGTTTTATTCTATTAAACAGCTATTACAAGCAATCGATCGTCCCACTCCCCCATCTTACTGTAAACGAGCAACGCTCGCTTTTATAGACTCGATACGCAGCTCGTTATTTGAATAATGACTCGTGTTCTAGTCGTTTGATGCATGCCGCGGTAGGGTTTCATCCATTGCTTGCGATGGGAGAGCGAGTGGAAATGGATTATAATGATGTGGCCAACACATGTTGGCGCATTAGCGGCTTGTACCATACATATTTTATCTACATATTGATACAGTCTGCTCTGTATCGGTTATTCTTATTATAGAGCTTACGTCTAGGTCAGCGTTTTCTAGGCTGAGTTGGGCTGAGTGTATCAGTTGTAGAGAGATTTTTGTCTATTTGAATGTTCTGTTTTTATCTTGACTTAGATCGATTTAGGTGAATCACTTTATTCGGCTTCGTTCATTTGAAATGTTTACTATGACTGGGATTTGTACGTTCAAATATATGAATTTTATTGGGGTTATGTCCATATTAATATATACTTTACACGGGGCTTATATTTATGCTTACCGCACAGACCACTTCTTGTGACACAGCACTGTACTAATACTGTAACTATTTCTGTATACTGTAACTATTTCTGTGTACTGTAACTATTTCTGTGTACTGTAACTATTTCTGTGTACTGTAACTATTTCTGTGTACTGTAACTAGTTCTGTATAGTGTAACTATTTCAGTGTACTGTAACTATTTCTGTGTACTGTAACTATCTCTGTGTATTGTAACTATTTCTATGTACTGTAACTAGTTCTGTGTACTGTAACTATCTCTGTGTAGTGTAACTATTTCTGTGTACTGTAACTATTTCTGTGTTCTGTAACTAGTTCTGTGTACTGTAACTAGTTCTGTGTACTGTAACTATTTCTGTGTACTGTAACTATTTCTGTGTACTGTAACTATTTCTGTGTACTGTAACTATCTCTGTGTAGTGTAACTATTTCTGTGTACTGTAACTATTTCTGTGTACTGTAACTATTTCTGTGTACTGTAACTATTTCTGTGTAGTGTAACTATTTCTGTGTACTGTAACTACTTATGTGTACTGTAACTATTTCTGTGTACTGTAACTATTTCTGTGTACTGTAACTATTTCTGTGTACTGTAACTATTTCTGTGTACTGTAACTATTTCTGTGTACTGTAACTATCTCTGTGTACTGTAACTATCTCTGTGTATTAGTCCTTGCCAACTGATTCAATAAAACGTGATCCATTATTTACTCAGGCACGCACTGTCCGCTGTATTGTATTTTAACTGTCCAGTTTAACACATTTCAACCGTCCAGAGTTACCTGACACTTCAGTCCACTCTGTTGCTACTCTGTGTAGTGTATTTGTAGTTAAAATATGGAACTGGTGAATTCACTTCGTGTTCTTTACATTTTAATACATTTCTCTTTGTAGAATGTTGTACTCGAGTTTCACTGTAAATGTACCTCTTGTAGATGTCTTACTTTCTCAAATTTTAAAGACGTACTGTTTTGGTTTAATACACTCTATTTATCTATCACACTGCAACATAAAAGGAGATCAGAATTTACGATATTATCACCCCTCAGTTGGTGATGTTAATTTTATCTGGGTAGTTTTTGTCTTTAGTTTCACACCATCAACCACACGAGTTTTATGTGAGTAATTTTTTGAGCCTGTATTTGACCAGAGGTTAGCGAGCTGCTGGCCAGTAGTGTCAATAAACACGTGAGGCATTTTAAACAAATAACTGCGGACCTTTTCAGTAAGTATACTAAAGTGTTACAGAAAAAAAAACACATGGAAATCTGTCAAATGTAATGTCCATTAAAATTCATTGATTAAAATACAGCTCCAAACGCGGCTACCAGAGCGTTTTTGTTTTAATTAAATAATTATTTAAGTGCCTGTTAACTCAAAGAATGGTTTGCCGACTCGAAGCCCCAGACGACGCTTAAAGTGTACTGAAGTTCAATATAGTAATTGCGAAAACGAGTTGCTAAAAACGTATTTCAATCCATTACAATATTATTTATTTAATAATAACGCATGCTACCATAATTGGTCATGCTCAATTAGCTAATTACCCGTTACCTAATATTAGTCATTTCACTAATTTCCTACTTTCAAAATCAAACTCCACCCCGTTTATTCTGTGCATCATCGAAAACAACGTTTTACGACGGTTCTCCAAATTTGATATCTAATGGTAACCGAATAAAAGAAAGGTCAGGTTAAGAGCAGTTCGTGAAATGAGCGTCGAACGCAGGAAACGCCGCTCTTTACTCGTGAGGTAATTTCATTTATTTGCTAACCTGACAGTCCCGCCCCGACGTCTACCGAGGAGATAAAGAGGGAGGAAAACATTCTTGAGGGAATCCAATGAGAACAAGAGTCGAGGGTTTGGTGGAAATTCAATCAAGTGCCATTTGTGTAATTTGAAACAAATAGGTGCCAATGTACACACAGACCCCCACCCCCCTCTCGCGAGGGCCGTTGGAAACTGGTGTTCTGTGTTTAATTCAAATTGTCAGTAGAACAAAAATACCCTCGGATTGTAAGGGGCAATTACGTCATCCGTGTGTTAGTTCACTGTGGATATATATATATATATATGTATTGATGTTTCCTATGTACGGTATTAGCTACATCAATATGGTGACATTTGATTGCGCACTTGAAATTCTTGATTGTATTAGGGCGAACGTTTTTTGCGTGCGTGCTTGTGCGTTAGTGCGTATCAAAACCTCCCCCACATACGGTGTAGAAAGATACCAAAACCTCCCCCCCCCACACACGGTGTAGAAAGATACTCCCCCCCCCCCCCCCCCCGTTGTCCGGCATCTCCCCAGCACATAGGCCCAAGTTCACCCCCAAGGAACCAGACCGAGCTGTCTTAAGACTTCCCCTGACCGTATGATCTGTGCTCGCTGACGTGTTCATTCCTTCTCCCCGCGGAGACACGAGCCACGGCGTTCTAGATCCGACACTCTTAGATTTAAGCCCTCGCCTCGTCATCGGCGAGCTTTTTTTATTTAATCATTGGAGGTTTATTAAGAAAGACGGGCAATAAACTCGGGAATTATTGACTTTGTTTCTCGTGGGATGAAGTACCTGTCAGACGTATACCACCCGGTCTTTGTAATTGTTTCGTTTGTTTCTATTTTAACTCAAGATTATAATTTGCTTCGATTTTTTATACCACGAACTAGGGCTATATATAAATTCACCAATGCCGGTATGTCTGATTAAAAAATAGTTTAAGTTAAGCCAGATTTTAAAAAAAGTAAATAAATTAGTAAGCTGCTTTAAGCTGTAGAATTGTATGCACATTTGATTCGTTAAGCAATGTCAAGCTGACCTTTCTAACAAGAGTCCTGAAACTCGTTATAAAATGAATAAAAACATGTATAAAAGCTTAACACTTAACACATGATTGATTTTTAAATTTGGGAATTTTTTTTATCCCAGCGGGTTGGAGGAGGGGTAAGGGGGCGTATAGAAATAACAACCATATAATAAGTGTATGTTATAACAGGTGATATGTTCCAACATGCACGGAAATCATAACACAGTGTTATTTTAACGCCCAGATAAAACTACTATGGCTAGACGGGATCTGAGGTCTCAGTTGTACCGTGTATAAGGCTGATCACTGTGGGAGCTTAAACCGAGGGCACTTTAGTTTGCCATCCTCTGAATTAGATTTTTTCTTTCTTGTGACCATTTCTACGTCCGGTCATTATCAATGTAGAGATTATCTCCTATACACAAACCTCCCACACATCAGCAAACCTCCCACACATCAGCAAACCTCCCACACATCAACAAACCTCCCACACATCAACAAACCTCTCACACATCAACAAACCTCCCACACATCAACAAACCTCCCACATCAACAAACCTCCCACACATCAACAAACCTCCCACACATCAACAAACCTCCCACACATCAACAAACCTCCCACATTGATCAACAAACCTCCCACACATCATCAAACCTCCCACACATCAACAAACCTCCCACACAACAAACCTCCCACACAACAAACCTCCCACACATCAACAAACCTCCCACACATCATCAAACTTCCCACACATAATCAAACCTCCCACATATCAACAAACCTCCCACACACAACCATACACATGCTTCACATACAATCTAACCAACGTGTTGTGGCCTATATTTATCCAACTCTCCATATGGAATTCATATTGCTGGCCCGTTCCTTACCTTTATCTTGACCTACTAATCTTGACCTACATATTTGAACCCCGCGGACTATTCACTCGTCACGAATGTTTTTAAACGAAAGATTAGGGAAGTCGAAATACCCGCAATCCAACTATCAAATGGATGTTGGCAGAACAAAATAAACCAACCCTCGTCGAGACCGACTCCCGCACGATCGGCTCGAGTGATGCGCAATCTTCGAGACGAGATAAAACTTTTTTTTCCCCTGTAATTTTAACTCAAGATAAGAAACAATCTCGTTTCTATAAATAGTAGCGTTCAATAGTTTTTTCCCTCCCCCCCCCAGATTTTCCCGATATCGGTTCGTGTGTTATCGGGTTTTTATATGTAGTACATCTAGAAGGGGTTAAAGTACGATGGTAGATAATGATTTCTGCTCAAAGACAGGGGCGGGTATAGTCGCGGGAATTCTAGGTAGCCAACCGACTTCACAGAAAGGGGAAATGTTTTGGTTATAAATGTAATCTCACCAAATGACCTTTGTGTTAAAACACTTCTAATGCATTTAAAAAAACAATATTGTCCAGCCCCCCCCCCCATAGATACTCACCAAGAGGTTGTGGCGCGCCCGTACACAGGCGTAAGCAGAAATTGAAAACTATGACATTGTGTGTGTAGTAGTTTAGACTTCTGTACACATTATTTGAACATGCTGCAAGTAGATGTAAAAATAAATATACGGCAATCAACTTTCTCACAAAATGTGAGCAATATTTTCCCCCACTGTTCACATTTATTTAAAACAAAGCACACACCTTTGCATCAACAACTTGTTTGCCCTGCCGTGACCAATGCAGGTGATGCCCTGACCCTTAGCTGCCGACCTTCACCTTGTGATCAACAGACCGTGAAGACTTAAAACGTTCTACCGCAATATGCAATTTTAAACTAATGGACCTGTCCACACCCCCTCCCCCCTTTTTTTTTCTCTCCACCAAACGCGTTACCCCCTGACTAGTTACGCCCCCCCCCCCCCTAAACTCCCGACCCCCCCCACCCTAAACTCCCGACCCCCCCACCCTAAACTCCCGACCCCCCCCCCCCACTATCGTACCTACCGATGGCACCCTGGGGCACGTTCAATCAAAGACTCTCCCAACCATTTTTATTCTTCCAGTTTTCATTACCCTCCGAAGGACCGACTTTTCTATATTCTTATGCTAATGTCCACCTATCACGTGATATTATTTATATTATCGTAGCTTATAAGAAACACTAATACACCACATCCCCCTGTGTACGAGGGAGGGGGAGGGAGATTGGTCAGGGAGGCGATTAGCTGGACAGGGTCGGTGTGAGGCGGTGATATATTGATCCGTATGGGAAGCGTAATATTATGCGTAATTTGTTTATCAGGGCATGCTTGTGTAATTCTGTTGAGGGTAACATCAAATACGAGGGTAGGTCGAGGTCTTATTTCGTTTGTTATTTTTATATCGTACACGTGATGGTACGTAATTTTCCGAAAAGTTTTAAAATAACGTTAAGAAATATTATATTACTGTATGTCTAATCTCGGAAATGAATAAACCAGCATTTTATGAATAAAAAAAATATTTTGTATGATAAATAGACAAGCGGAAATACGAGGGCGAGGTGAATGTCGTTCACAGCATGCGTTCTGCAGTTGACGCAGAATGCATGGACAAGCAGAACTTGTTTTTTTATGCATAATGGGTGATTTACATTTTTTTTATTCCGCTGTTATGAACTAGCATGTTTTTCGTACACGGGGGTTCTTTCGGGGGGGGGGGGGGGGGGTAGGTTGATGACGTAACAGGTGCCGAATTTCTCCCTGGTTGAGTAGGTTTTGATCTCACCCACAGCCGGTCTCGTGGTTCATGCTGAAAATTAAAGATCTCATCTCGCATGAATGAAAGTTTTGTGTAACGAAATTAAATGACCCCTCCCCCTCTTCCCCTCGCCAGCTGCCTCGGATTTTTCTTATTCCAAGACCACTCGTGGCTTTCCCCCCTCATCTCGATGCCAGGCGCTGCTCCTTTTAGCCGCATATTTTTACAAGGGCTTTTATTGTTTCTGTGTGACAGGTCCAGAAACGTGATTAATATTCTCTTGGACTCTGGACGAAAATCGTTAGGGTGACCTTGGAGAAAATTAAAAGAGATGGAATATTCGGGTAAATGGTGGGGACGTTTTGTTTCAGTGCAAGGCCCATGAGCGTTGGTGGTTCATACATTGTAACTTGAGTATGAGGTGTAGGCATCCTGTGGTGTTGGCTTACATAGAACAGTAACAATGAGTTTTTAGAACATTTTACAATACGGATGTTGAATGAATAGCTTGTTTTTAGATCAGTGGTTCTTGACCTTTTAAGAAGTACCGAACCACACCATTTTTAGATTCGCATTCACCGATAGCTTTTTCATGTGTTTATGGTCAGCACTGGTAGAAACCGATCGTGAATCATGAGTCGGGTGTGTGTGTGTCGAACCCTTGAGACTGACTCATCGAACCCCTGGGGATGGATCGAACCCAGGTTAAGAACCACTGTTTTAGATCAAGTTTACTGTGTATATGCGATCGGTATACGATGCTTTTTGGGGCATAACTCGTTTCTATTCAACTGTTTTGAAAGAGGGGGGTGGGGTGGGGGAGTTCGTTATCGTGTATCAAGAATTGTGATCGTTGGTTAAAAAAACTTCATTACGCTGTTTGATTACCTTTTTTTGGTGACCCATTTAAACTTTTCGTTTCAGTAGTCAAAACATTAAAAATAAAATTAAACACATTGTCACCAAATTAAATGCCTGATCACTAAATTCACTGTATGGTCACTAAATTAAAGTAATCGGCACATTTAATGTATGTGCGCCGGTTAACATAATGAGCACCAGTTTTAACGGTTAATGAGTTACATTGTAGTTTTGTGAGAATCTCTGATCACTATGAACAGTCGATGTTTCTGTAAGATTGTTAAACAAAACAGCTTTATGTTTATTTGGCAAATTTTTCCTGTGACGGCCCAGATAAGAAACAACACGATTTTAGTAGGTATTACGTCACAAGGCCGATGGAAAACTACCGACCTATGGAGCGTTTAGTAAACACATTTCACTATTTTCAGCGGTTCTAAATATGTTAGTTCCGCTCACACCCCCATGATTTAAAAACAGTCGAACGTCTCTTCAGCATGTTCTGTTGTGTATCTCGAGGAGATAGAGACAGATTGCATTCAACTGTATACACAGTACGCTGGTATGAATGTCCTCACGTCAACTTTGATGTCCTTCGCTCAGAAGTTGAGATTCCCTGATTCCACTTGTGCAGAAGGTATGCCATATCGTGTTTTCGGAATGTGGTGTTGTTTGTATACACACAATCCAAACGATGCAACGACGCATATACGGCGCACGAGTGGATGTATCGGGACTTCCCGATACGTTCACACCTCCGTCAAGGGCCGCTGGTTAAGTGCCAACTGACACTGCCACGTGTTCACGGCTGAGTGACCCTGTCAGCCTGACCTTCTGAACAATTGGTCGATTTCCTTTTAACATGGAGTTGTCGTCGTTAGTGTTGTTTGACTCGGGGTTTAATTATTGACGAGCATGGCATTTACTGTTGTGTGGGTTCTTTTCCGTTACAGCGTACAAGGCGAACCGACGCACAGCTCGTGTCGTCAAGTGAATCGAGGTTTTTCGAGTGTTATAAATGGTTTGGTTTTGGTTTGAGTTTTTTCGGATACAAGTGTAGTTAGGGGTATTATTTAAAGTGACCAGCTGTAGGGTTTGAACTAGTCTGGGTTAAAATTATGGTGTATTTATTTCTCGCCAAGATTTTATGGTTTTGGTTAAGGTCAGAGTACACGCGTAACAGTCCATTATTTTGTGTTTGTTCGTTTTCTTTTAAAACCAACACACATTTCTTGTAAGTTTACAGAATCAACGAGTTTGATTATCCAAAGTAGGTTTCCTCACAGAACAGTCCGGGTTCGCTTTCGTCCGTTATTTATCCTAATGAATTATAGATCTATCTGGACAACGTCCGGCTACCCGCCCTCATCGTACGTGCCAACGCTGACCTGTCCAGTTTCAGCACATTATTGCAAGTCTAAGCCACCAATAGATCGATATGGAGATGGGGTTTCGGCGATGATGAATCGTAATGACCATCCTCTGGTGAGAAGTCACCCTCGCCGAAGCCTCGGCCATTTAACGTGGATGGTTCTAATCCGAGGGCCCCTCCACCGGCTGATGAAAACGTGTTTTTGTTGACAGTTGGAGCTGGAGATATTGGATTGAACCTCGCGAGGATGCGACTCGTGATGCGTCATAAAACATGCTGGGCTCGAGATTAAAGACGTTCCCGTGACGTAGATATGCATCCGGCTGTAAATCCCCCGGTTCGCCGGCACTTGTTACTAGTTAGTTTAACGCAATTTGCCGGATCCCGGGTATTGAATTAACCGGCGCGGCGATGGTTGATAGAGTGATCAGTAATTGTATTAATACAATTTAACCCGCTAGCGATTTTCTGTTGGATGGTCGTGTAGTACTCACCCCCAATGAAATATGCATGGTTATTTTTAGTTAAATGGTAGGAACGGTCAGCAGGACAAGTAAAAGCTTTTTGCGGTCTTTTAATACCCAGTCACTAAAAGAATTCCACCCCCTCCTTCTCTCACTCTTTCAATCATACTAACGTATCCATCTTCAGTTTTTTTTTTACTCTATTAAGCCTCCCTAGCCCAGTATTGTACTGCTTACATTTCTCATCGAGGGCAAGATTCATCTCCCGAGGAGTTTAGCCGTTATGACAATAACGGTGATGTATACGCGGTTGTAATGGCGATAACAAGGGACGTTATCCGGGGAGGGAAGAGTAAAAAAGGAAGGGTGGGGGAAGTTCCATTTATAGTTTCGATAACGAGAGAGTTTGTCTTGTTATGCCGTATCTACTCATGATAATATTCGCCCTCGGGTGAGTTTTCAACGCTAACGAGTAATACACGTAGACTAATCCTACTCGTGTATTCTTATTAAATATTCTCATAGTCCTGTTTATAGCCACGGAATCTACTTCAATTATCAAGTCAACCAAAAAACTAATTCATTTAATAATTAAATTACAAGACGTTCAGACAGTCGATGTCGTAGTTAACTCCCCTTTGGTTGTACTCAGCGATTAAAAGATTAGTCTCCCTTGCAATAAGAGTTCCCAGGCGTCCAGGGGCGTAGATCGCCGGATACGTGCCGGATCCGGGATCCTCGTCCCGAAGGTTATTACAGTAAATCTCCAGCATTGTCAAAACACTGCGAGTTAAGTCCCCTGGAGTAATGGCGTGACGTCCCCCCTGCGTTCCGGTTCATTGGGTTCAACTCGCTCATGCGTATCGGGCGATCTGCCAGGCCCCTTGATGTTCTGATAAACTATTAAAGATGCTCAGCCACGGCCCGGCCCCCATCATCCCACGCCCAGCTGGCCCGGCTTGGGGGGGGGGGGGGGCTCTACACGCCTGATAATGGAGAAACGCAGCTGGTACAGCTAGCCCGGCTTTAGCAGCTAGCCCGGCTGTAGCAGCTATTTGAGTGATCTATGGTCTACAGCTGGTTATTGGTCAAAACGGTGGTTAATTTAGATCGTTAGACCCGTTTGGTGGTTAGATTTAAGGTTGGTGGTTAGATTTAAGGTTGGTGGTTTGATTTAAGGTTGGTGGTTAGATTCAATGTTAACTGCTATTTAAGCGATGAGGGTTAACGGTTTACTTCTATTTACGAGGTTAGTGGTCAAGTTTGGGTAATATATTTTGTGGTTAGAGTTATCGTTTAGCTCTGGTTTAGGTGGTTAGCTTTTAACCAAGGTTTAGACGTCTGCACTAGAGTCAACCTTTAACCTCGGCGCATGCGCCGGAAGTAAAGTCAACATGAAATGTTAATAGTCTAAATTGACACGACATAGATATGTGTATACTGTGGTATGGCTATCCCAACAGTGTCAAAAATTGTTCACATAACGAAAGGCATTTCCAGTTTCCTGGCGCCTAATTATCTATGCATGACGTATTCCTCCGCATTCTTTCAACATCGTTTGCATTAATTTACATAATAATAAAAGCCAGAAGTACTAATGGTTAGCCCTTATAAACGCAATAGTTTCGTTTAATTTTTAAAATTACATTTTTTTTTACATCGCCTTGTTGACATTTAGTAGAAACGAATAATTGACATAATTAGCATAACATAGTGGACTGTGGTTGAAGTATCCTCTAGACACGACGGTCGAGAATATCAAATATTTGAACACGTCAACCGGTGGCAAATATACAAGGTAGATTTAATTGGCTGTAAAACATTTTTTTTCTTTTCGCATAACGTAAGTTTATTGAACTTTTAAAGCACTCTGACCGTTAAAACTTCAGGTCGCAGATTGTTATCGATCGTATACTACTCGTTTATTGGTGTATGTGTAAAGAAGCACGGTAAAATGACACGGATCAAACATTACAATCGACGGTAACATCAAGATGTCCTTAATGATAGACAAGTACAAGGTTCACAAATTCGCCCTCGACAGTTGTCTCGTTGTTTCTCGATCGCTTCACATCGCACTCGTGTATTGGTTACTGACACTACCGCCCGCAGGTCTTTCTAGCCGATGAACTTTGCTACTAAACTTGTATAGATAAGTATAGATGGTTTTACTATCTAAAGAAAAGGATGTTGTTGAGTTATGGATACCACGCCGTATTGAACATAAACACAAACCTTGGCCCTAAATCAGCATTAAGTTTAACCTATATATCTGTGACACGCCATGACTAAAAAAGTTAACGGTTGCCCACCCCCTCCCCACCCTTATTAAGTTTTGCTGTCCCCCCTCCCCACCTCCCAACCCTTATTAAGTTTTGCTAACATCTCCTTGATCTTATCTCCCATTGAAGGTCATATTCCATTCTTTAAAAAAAAAATCTCTGCCAGCACACCGCACACATTTGTAGAATTTCGCGGATGATTTCCCCTCAAATGTAGCGTACACTGCAGCACTGACCCCATCTTTCCCCGGGCCTTCACGAGGGGGGCGAGTGTGTTGAGTGCTCCTGTCCGTCGAGTTGGGTTTCTCCCCCCTCATTTTCCTCTCCCGGTTTCCTAGCCCGTGGCCATGACCGGAGTAGAGAATGGCAGGCCATTGATACAGGGTGTCCATTAAAACGTTATCTTGACCAGTGCCCAGCTATCTACCATACAGCTGACACTTATCGAGTAATTTCCCAAATTGCTGTCTGAACCCAAGTAATTTAAATAGTAATATGAAACATGCAGTCTTTTATTTTACAAAGCCATTGTGATACAAATTTAAAAAGTACTATGAAAAACGTGTAATATTCCTCTATACACCAATTATAGTAATTTAAATTGCACTCTTAGTCATATAAGAAAGTGTCACTATCAATAATCAATATATTATGTTCAAATAGTTTACAATAAGATTACTAATCAGGTGTTCAATCAAGATTAGCTCCAACAGCTCTTAAAATATTGTTTTATCAGCTGTGCACTCGCTGAAAGAATGTACAAAACATGTTGATGGTGTGCTCGTGGTTTGTTGATAATGCCAACTTATCTTGGACGAGTCATTGACGAGTACTATAAACATGTACATTGATATTGTGAAGCGTGTGAGCATCTATAGCCCACCATGTGAGTTTTATAAATCAGATCTCGCGAATGTGCTTTGCAATTCTGGAACATCCGCAAGGGGGACATTATTCGTTAAACAATTTAAAAATTGAATTTAGAATCACTGTTTCACAAAGGTCACTACAATGTTTACTAGAATCAGTACAAATGTCACTACAATGTTTACTACAATTAGTCGTGGCTTCTACGATCATGGAGGTTTCACCTCTGTTTGTAAAGGAGAAAGTCGCATATTTTACAGAGAGAATCTCCTCTACTATAGGAGAGTGTGCCGTCTCAACAAGGTTGAGGGAGTCGTGTCTGGGGAGATGGGATCCCCTCCCCACACTGTTCAAATATCCCCAGTTGTTTTAAACCCTGGAGTTAACACCCTTTTTACGAACCCTCTTTCTTCTTATCGCCCTTTCTTCCATAGTTAAGTCCCTTTGTCTCCCCGACCTTCCCCCCATAAAACAATAAACGCCGGGGACTTCCTCAAAAATGAACTTGACCGCTACAAGGTGGGCTTGTCATTTTTTATCAACATCCCCCATTGAGGGAGGTATTTAGTGGCTATTTTCACACTCGCTTCCGGTCTGTCCTTCAGCCCCCTTCGCCCACCGCCCAGCATACTTTTCATTTTTGGTGTCTGAACACACATCTCGCTTTTCTGGAGTGTTTTTGTGCCCTCGCTATGTGACCGGTACTTAACGTTCTAAAATACGAGTTTAAACTGGCCGTTTTTTATCAACTTATTCTATAAACAAAAAACATTTTTTTTTACCGGCGGACGTACTACAGGTGAACGAGGTGAATAAAGGTATCACAGTGGACAGATTTAAATAGAACACTATTAGCCTATAAAGAGTTTAAAAAAAAAAATTATGTAGTCAGAAATTTAAAAAAAGTTTCATTGGAGAAAAAATACTGTTAGAATTTCTTCTATAATACACATTTAATGAAACTATGTATTCGTCTAATTTATTTATGGTCTAATAGTAGAGCGTTCGACTACTAATCCGAAAGTCTCGAGTTCGGATCCGGGCTCGAGTCGGAAGGACCCAGTTTTTATGGGTATCCGACACTCGTTAGGCATAGTCGTGACCACACCATCCCGTTATGTTTTGAGGTCACTAAAACAAGTGAATTCAACTTCACCAGTCCTATAGACCATTAGCTTAGAAAGGATACTTTACTGACTAATTTCTTGTTATTTGCAACAAGGCCTCTGTTTCTTTTCTCCTATATAAAAAAAATTAAACCATTTTGCTCTCTTTTTCTCTAAAATCGTGAACGACCCTTTATATCAATGATTTTACTTGTCCCTCAATCCATAACATCAAATATTTTTGTTTACTAAAAATGACTTTACTACTATTCATTCTACTGACGCAGGGGCCCATCATCCTCTGATCAAAGTCCAATCGATAATGACATTGTCCTATATTTTCTACACAGTGGGGTATCGAAAAAACTATTTTCTTGTTTATTTTTTTTTTGGCAGTCCCTACAGAACAAATAATTCCACCTCCCCCCCCTCCCCCCCCCCCCATCATACTCACGACCTGAATTCGACGTGACGTCTCTGTTTTATGGGGCGGTGTTTGGTGGTTTCCCTCCCAGGACCTCCCGTGATATCTGGGCATCGTGCCCATATGTCATCTGTGGCATATGTCATGTCGCGATGTCATTTTACACTGATGTACCGTGCAGTAAAAATGTCAGTTGTAAACATTACGAAGGTAGGTGTTGGTCATCTAGTCCAAGTTTTTTGATGCGTGGGGTGTTGGTAATCTAGTCCAAGTTTCTAGTCACGTGGTGTGTTGGTCATCTAATCCAAGTTTCTAGTCACGTGGGGTGTTGGTCATCTGGTCCAAGTTTCTAGTCACATGGGTGTTGGTCATCTAGTCACTGACCATCCACGTGACTTTCTCTCCTTTGACAACCACTAGCTCATTGTCCAGCTTCATTACCTTTGTAAACAAAGATTCCTGTTTGCACTGGTCAGTCATGTCTCCCACAGCCCCAGTCGCGAGTGTGAGAGGTTATCACGTGACCGTGACACTTACTCAACATTTACACCATTAGCGCTCACCTTCTCCGGATCTTCAATCCTGATAGTTGCGAGTGCCAGTATGAGGTACATGGCCGATGCTTGAAAGCTTACACCAATTGGCACAGAGTATTGTTTATTTATTGCACTTTACAAGATTAAATTGACGGTAACAATACTTGACGATAACTAATATAACTGAACATTGACTTGAATGGTGGCTAAACTAAACGGCAACTAAATGATGACTGAACAACTAAACGATGACTAAACCATAGGATGACTGATGATGACTGAACAACTAAATGATGATTGAACAACTAAATGATGACTTGAACGATGACTTATCCATAGGATGACTGACTCTTCTAACCTTATTCTGTTCTTATATACCCCATAATCTCAAACCACTAACAACCGATCTCACTTCCCTCTAAGCAGCTGATCCATCGGCCTAAGTTCGTTATGGTTGGTACTTGTAAATTAGCCAAACAGAGAGTCGTATCACCAATAAACCCCAAACCATAGCCACAGAATGTCTACCTCTCTCCCCTAACCTTAACCCAGTAACCTAATTCTAAGCCAGTTAACAGGCTGCAGTGTATACTTACTCAACATTGAATTATCGAATCGATAAAATTTTAATTTAAAACCCAGGATACCTCTACGATTTCAGCGTGGTATTTATAGCGTGTTTGTGAGGTGGGAGGAAGGGGGCGCCCCTCTCTGCGCCCCCCACTCGCCTCCCCGCCCACCATGATAATTTAACCGTTATTAACTTGAACAGGACCGGGCAATTATCGTTACATCGCGTGACGGGGCCACACCCCTCGTCTGACGTAAGTCATGTTAAGTCATGTAGAGGTGACTTCTCCGCAGACAATCGATTCGTGTTGCGATCGGATTATCCTGTTTGTCCGTTGGAATGGACATTTTGTGTCCGAAGGAATGGACATTTTGTGTCCGTAGGAATGGGCATTTTGTGTCCGTTGGATTGAGCAGTTAAAATAGTCAAATCTCGTTTGTCCGTTGGAATTGACAAATATTCTTTTACTTGGATGAACATTTTTCCTATCCGTAATATTGGGGATCGTGTGTCTTTTGGAATGGGGAAACTTAGTGTCCGTAGTAAAGGTTCATCCTCTGTTCTTTGGAATGGACATTGTTGGTATAGTACAAGGGTCTCCAAACTTTTAGCCCGAGGGCCGCATTAACTATCAAATATCAGTTCGGGGGCCAGAGTTTCTTCAAGACATCTCTTCGGGGTGGTAGCGCCCCCACCCTCGAAGAACATGTACCGTCCCCTCCCCCCCCCCCCTTAAACAAATAATAATTTATATAGAAATATATACAAATTTCAAGTGTCGTACCCCCCCCCCCCCCGGAGAAAAAGTCTGAAAGAACCACTGCTCTCTAATTATTCTGCACGTATTTCAATCTTGAAAATATTTGTTCACACATGTATCCTGTTCCAAAATTTGAAAGGTACTTTGATGCAAAAGTTTTAATATTAGGGAAATCTCCCTTTTGCAAAACCTTATAAAAACCCACCAGCCCTTCTTTGAACGTGTCTCTAATGACCTCCAGCTGCATTTCATCTTTGCAACTGCCCACATTTGCTTCAAATGGGTTCTGAAACAGTCTCACTTTTTCTGCCTTTAGGTGGGTGTATGGATCAGAAACTAAATTTCAATCTCTTGTAGTTTTAGAAAATTTAAAGGACTAATTATGTTTGCAGCAGAGGCCAATTTCTATAGTCACTCTTCTTCACACGGTAAGTACATCAGCTTGTGGTTTGCCTTTACTTTCAAGGAAGTCATCTATTTCCTTTCTTAACTTAAATACACTTCTCAGAAAAATTTCTCGCAAATTAGCCATCTTACTGTTGTGAAATATGGTAAATCTTGCGATTCTGTGTTTCTATCTTTTAACATGTCTCTTAACTATCTATATTCTCTCCGGTAACAGTGCCATACATTCTATGTAGGGAAGCCAGCTCTTGTGTTATGTCTTCATCCACACCTCTAATGAACATAGTTGAGATGTGGAACAGCTGTCCAGCAACTGTTCCATTACAATTAAAAAGTTGCGAAACTTGCTTGCATTTTTTACTATTTGAGTCACGATGTTTTCACCATGTCTGCAACACTGCGGGCAATGGTATCTGCACCCAAAGCTACATTTTCAACTGGTTTTGAATTTTCTGGGCATAGTTTCTCAGCCACCTCTAACAAACATGTATTTTGTGGACAAAAAGATTGCCGAGGGCCGGATGAAAAGACCTCGCGGGCCGCATCTGGCCCGCGGGTCGTAGTTTGGAGACCCTTAGTATAGTAAGTAAAGTAGAGTCCACCTGTTTCTGTGGCCTCGGCATTTGAAGCGATAGTGTGGTTGTTACTAAGCCCAGCCTTCTTTACTTTCCCTTACGTCAGGTACCCATCAGAGCTGGGTGAATTCAGTGACGTTCTACGGACTTGAGCCCGGATTCGAACTCGAGACCGTCGGGTTAGCAGTCGTATGCTCCACCATTCGACCATTCGTCCCCGTTTGTTGTAATATGCATATGTTTCGTTTGGAAGGACATAGTTTGCGAACCAGCACCATGTACCAGCCCACCCAATTATTTTACGAAAAACGACGTTGACCTTGAATGCTATTTGGAGGAGTCGGCTCATGCTCAATCAACCGTAAAAAAATATTGCATTCGAGTTTCAATCTTATTTTTAAAATTTAAAATAAAATAGCCCTTAAATAAAAATATAAAACGGAAACTCGTTTTTGAGTTCTTAAAACGTGTAATCTCGCCACCGGTAATTAGGTTAATCAAGCTCTAATTACGGTCTAATTAATTTTTTTCTCTGAGCCGCGAATTCTGAGCAAAACAGTAATTTTAGAAGTTGTGGACAGCTGGACATCAGATGACCAGTATAGTTACACATCTCTGTTCGGACACAATTAAAACTTCACCTAGTATAAACATCTGTATGGATGAGATACATGTAATGTCATACAATTTGCATCATCTCATTTGAAAATGTCTGCCTATTATCAGGAGCGTATCGCATTTCAGCGTCGGATATTCGTGTTCGGATTCAATTTAATTTAAATTTTTATAGACAAAAAAAGAGTGCCAACCAGTGCACATTGCTATCTCAACCTCTTCACACCCGCTAAAGCTATGCATGTTGTTTTAAATTATGAAATGTAGTTCCCCTGGTGAAATCAGTTATACATTTGCTCCTAATGTCTCTTTGTATGTCTACATCTGTGTTTGTGTACAATCAGTTTCGAGCGCACGGCGAGGCCATAAAACTAAACACACTGTGGCCGAGTGTGTGGTGTAGTTGACCTGGTTGATGACACGTTACACCTGTACGTCTACCTGTGACTGGCCAACAGTTGACCTACTTCAACCTGGAATTTGTGTTCGCTAATAGGCCTCACTCGTGTCACACCATTTTGTGTACAGGTGAAAAACTCAAATCATTTCCGTTACACGGTACCTGATGCGGAGATTATTCCACATTAAGTTGGTCATTGTAAACGCATCGAAATTGACTTGCAATTAATAATTTTATTCGGGTTGATTAGAGTGTTAGAACTAGGACTAATTAATGGTGATGAAGGCTAGGGTTGATTAAGTGTGTTGGAGCTACCGTTAAGCATGATAGGGCTAATGTTGATTAAGGGTGTTAAATGCTATAGATAATTTGGCTAATATGGTGTGTTAGGTCTAGGATTAATGCAGTATGTTTGTTATTTTTATTTAGGGTTGTATTTTGATTTAGGTTAGGCTTATTTGCTACAGGGTTGTCTACTTAGTGTTATATGTAGAGAAAAAAAATTGGAATAAATGTGCAGCTTTTTTTCTGTCTGACAAATGGGTATTGATGAAAGATGTAAGAACATAATTGATGTGGATCTAATTGATATGGATTAAATCGATATTGATTGATTGGATGCGGGTCAAGAATAAAGCTTTACGGTGTTGAGCTACAGTTGACCGAGTACTGAAACAATTGTGTTGACGTCTACCCAGTAACTACAGCCTGTCTTTCTCACCCTTCGCATCCACAAAACTACTTAACCAAACACTGTTCTTAAGCCTGATGGTCTCTTTTCTAACTCAGCAGAAACGAATACCCAGCATATTATTGCGGCGGTGCTCTAAGAAATCCTGCACCATGTACTTTTATCCTATTTATATTCTTGATAACTTCGTAATACACGAAAGACAGCCACAACATCCTACACCCCATCATCAACCACAGTGATCCACCACCCTCCCTTCGCCCTCGTTATTGTTACACGTGAATTTACCTGAGCGGTCCCTTATGCTTCGGGCACACTGGGATTAAGGGCTGGGTTAAAGAGGGGATGTCTACTAAGTAATCTTCAGTATTATGTAATCATTATGCATCATGCCCTCACTGCTCAGCTTACTTTCATAGATTTTCGGCATGTCGCGTGGTGCACATCCTCTCTTACACAAATAACTTCACACCTTAGGCTACTTTCATGCTACATTTCCATCGACTCACTGCTTCAGTAATTAACCATCCCACGTCCCACTACCCCCACACACCCCACACCCCCACACCCTCTCACACGCGATAAACAGTGTACGTCAACAGCAATCGGCCAGCTATAAAGGATATCTTGGTGCGTTCTCTCGGTGTTAAATAGACCCTCGATAAATCAATGGTCCCCCGTACGTCCGCTCGCATTCACATAAAAATCACGTGACACGTATATTCAATTACGTGAATCGATCACGTCAAACACGAGAATTTAATGCCCTGATTACGCTGGCCACCGCCGGCCGTTCAAGTCCAAGTTTAACGGATACCGTTTTGGTTTTACGGTCATTCGCACGTGTGTTTGCATTCATTGCGCAACCGAGATTTTTTTTTAACATTGTTAATGATGAATAAAGTTACTGGATCGATTCCAGCCTACACATGTCCTGTCTGAAACCTGAGATCCCCCGATTGACTCGAGTGTTACTAATTGCATTTTGTCCGGATAAACGTCAACATTTTTGAGGACTAAATCTACACCGCTATGTTGCTTGAAATACCTGATACAGTGGCGTAGGCAAGGGGGGGGGGGGGGTTAAGGGGGGTTGTAACTCCTCCTCATACATATATGATTTTATACATCTGGAAAATATTTGAACCCCTCCCATGACCAATTCCTGGCTACGCCACTGACCTGATATCTTGGTTATTATTTTATTCTCCAGGGGAGGGGGGGGGGTGGATTCTCACGTATTCTTAAATAAAATAACTTGGTCAAAATCACACATGATTTTTCGTTTCATTAGCTAAGGAATCGTGACCTTTGACCTGGGACATACTTGCATCGTGTGTCACGTGACACGGCTTACCTGTGTCGTGTACGGCAGCTTAAACCCAGGTTATTTAGGCTGAAGAGTTAACCGTTGTTTTTGGAAACGTGTCATCAGGTCCCAACAATGTCACGGAGTTGTGTCATAACCTTGTCGTCTAATGTCATCTATCAGGAGAGAAACACGAGTACTCGTATCTTTTAGCAGCCCGTGACAACTGACGGAAAATTTTACTAGTTTTAATGCTTGTTATCTAAACCTCTTTATATCATCATTGTGAGTTATCGTTCTTGGAAGAAACTTATTTTTTTGAACTTAATAACTAGAAAACAAAGGGTCATGAAAACATTTAATTTCTCTGGTTTTATTTAACTAGCCGTGTTGTCGATAAACTCAAGATGTAGGACAAAGCTCCCGGTAAAACAGAATCCGACATTGTTTTATCACGCCGGCGTCCGCGTTCAGTGACGGTTTGTTTTGGTGCGCACGGTGCCGAACATGTGTCCTTGCGTGTTTGTGTTAAAGGGGGCAACTGCGTTTTGTTTGGGTTTCGGAGGGTTCTAGAAAAAATAAGGATAGATATTTTATGTCTTTTTTGTGTGTGACAATTTGAAAGCCACGCTGGGGGGGGGGGGGGGGGGGGGGGAAATAGACGTCTGCTATCAACCTTGGGAGCCATCTGCTTTTTGCCGGTTATCTTTTCCCGCCTAAACGCGTCACGTGAGGCGTTAACGAGGCAGCAGGAGCAATATTTTGAATATACGTGCGCGCCAGGCTCGGTCTGTGCAGGGTGCTTTATGTTCATTTGACATAACCTTTATTGCACGGGTTCAAGAGGTCGTTAAAATTATACGTGACGGCTGGGTGTAGAGAGTGGACGTTGGGGAGGGAGAGGGCGTGTGGGGGGGGGGTTTGCGGGGTTGAATAGATTTATATTTTTTTTTTCTACAAAGTATTTTCTTTAAGTATTAGTTTTGTCTCGATGCTGTTGGTTAATTAAAGTTTTAAAATGTATTACATATGATACAGTTTTTAGAAATTTATATTGACTTCTGATTATCATACAGTATTATACTATTGGGCACAATGAAGATTGTTGTTAAAAGGCAACACCGAAATGCGCGCTTGTTATTCTGTATGTTAAATACGTATAAAATGTATTTATTAATGGGCTGTATTATGTCGCGTATCTTAAATTAGCGTGTGTTATGTGATGCTAATGACGATCGATAATTCCTTCCATTTAAAAATGTTTCACCTTTAAGACCAAATTAAAAAAAAAAAAACATACATTAATTGTCAAGATTGAAATAAATTAGTGAATAACCTTAATTGATACTTGTCTTTGCTAGTCATTAGCATGATGTCCATTGCTGGCTAGGTCCATTGCTGGCTTAATGGAGACGAAACCTTTGACAAACCAATGTAGAGTTCTAGACCTCTAAGAACTCAGATCTCTAGCTGATAAAGAAAAATACAAAAAAAAAACCACTCGTCTCTTCCTCGAGTCCTGTTTACCGTTGTTATTTATTTGTTGAGCTCTCGTGAAATAGCTGCACGCGCCACTCAGCACATGGTTGATACATCCATCACGGCTGTCGTTTCTCTATACCGGCACGTCACGGTGTTCTCGCGCGCTCACCACAATTTTAGCCCTCACATGTTGATCTAGCATCTTTCACGCCGCCCTGTTATGTGTGGATTCCAACACAGTATCTGATTTACACCCCCCCACACACAATATAAAATAATTAATAAAATAAATTAATTACACATTTCACATTCTATGACAGTCATATAAGAAGTGGGATTGGGGGAAAAAGTCGCCCAAAAAATGTCACGCCTTGTACGTACCCCCGAGAGCGCACGATTTTTAACTCAACTTCGGACCCTCGGACATGTGAAGCTGGTTTTCTGGGGGAATGCATTCCAACTCGAAGTGCTAAGTCCGAAATCAACAACTGCTGCCTTGCAGATGTTTTCGATTGAACAAAAGCTATGGAAACAAATCCAAAAAAGAACAGAGATAAATTTGTATTCAGCTTGCCATACGGTACATAACATATTTTTACGCCGTAATGAATTACGTTGGAGGAAACTCCCCTCCAATATTACAAGTTAGAACGAAGAAACCTAAAATTTTACCCATACCCCTTTATTATCTGTACATCATCATAACTATCCAAGACACTCCCTCACTCCACACTTTCAAAAATATTACCACAACTATGACGTAAATAGTGTTTTCACTATTCTTGCCACATACATGTTACTTAACATCCATTAACAGTTTTAACTCATTGAAATAAAATACCACGACAAGTTCATACATTGCTCTACCTACATCTGGTAATTTGATTACCAGAATCGTCAGTCGTGTAATTTGATTACCAGAATCGCCACTCGTGTAATCTAACATGCTGCGTAGAAACATTTTTTTTTATAGAACGCTCAACTCTAAAATATCTATCCAACATTTGGAATGCGATTTCAAGAAGTAGTTTCTGTGCAGTGAGAACTCAGGTAAAAAAACACAGGTGATGGTTCAGTGGCTTTTACCTTAAATCGGAACTAACATCCGTGTAGCATTTTAGATGTTCTGTTTAAACGTATTCATTTCTGGTCGAGGGCGGAAATTAATGCCGATATACATGTAGACAAGGGAGGTAGGAGAAGAGGGGGGATAGGTCAAAGATAGGCGATCTTGTGATGGAATGTTCGCTGTCTGTTCCAGATTCTTTGAACCGTGAAGCTGTCTCGGCGCGGATGGAATAACAGAACCACGAGTGGGTGGCGAATGTCTTCGTGTTCAGTCACAACTCGAGGGTTCGGTCGAACAAAAGAATTCCTGCCGAAATTTGTGGGGCTTGCTTTATTGTTATCTCAGAGTGTGTGGTCATTTGTAAAGGAAAGAATGGGGGGGGGGGGGGGGAAGATGGGCCCGTCGTCTTCACACGTGGAGTTTGTAACTGTTGACTCAGATGGCGCAACCGGCAGACGATTGGATGTTGACTCGTCAGCACGTGGTGAACGGGTCTTTGCTTCTTGTCATTGCAAGGCTACATACCACACAACATACAACACACTTCCATAACAAACACACACTCATACCAACCACACACACATACCAACCACACACATACAAACCACACATACATACACACATAAGACACTTCTGTGTATTACTTTCAGACAACCGACACATGTTCAGACCCACTACACGCATCAGTCACATCAGCGATACAACATATTCTCATACACAACAGTCTACATTTTCCAACACACGACACCATGGCTTTGCATAAAACGATAGCAGACAGATCGAAATTATTCAAAACTTGAAAGCTCCTGTTTCCTTAGCGACTATCTTTTTCTGCCTCACCCCCCTTAACCACCTACCCTACCCGTCAGCCTTATCTTAATCGTTATCTGATTAACTCGTTCAATATCGTATTTCTATCTTAGTCGAACATTGACCTTTGGATGTAAACTCTCCATCGCCGCAATGTACATTAAAATCTATAAATAGCTTAGTGTATGTTTGAAGAAAAGTGAGCTGCTTGTAGTCGATAAGTTGAATAAGGGTAAGATGGCTGACGTCACAAGGCAAATTGCTGACGTCAGGAGGCAAATGGTTGGTTGATGTCACGCAGCGAATGATGGCCGACGTTACACTACGATCGGCGTCTTTGACGTTAAATTATTTAAAGATGACGTACCTACTTTCTATAGTCTGTATCTCATACTCCTTTATTTTTCGTTTATCCCCATCCCCTAACTACTTCTTTCTCTCATCTGTTATACAATTGTAACAACGCAAGTGATTTTAGAATGTTGAAATTATTGAGAGAAAAAAAAGGCAACCTTTCTTTAATGTAAAATCAAGACTACCGTGTAATTCTGTAATTGCCTTGTCGTTTTGTTGTCAAATTAAGTTATGTTCATTCTATAATTGTCATACAATTTTTGTCATATTATCTTTGACATACTGTAATTGTCATACAATTTTATTTGCCAAAAAACTATTTGTCAGCATCTTCAAAACCTTATTTTCGATATTTTTACCTTAAGAAAAAAAAAGACGAAATCCGCACTTCGGATAATTAGAAATCGGCGGTTGACGGGAAATGACCGGGACTGCTTTGTTGTTACGTCAGATGTCTTGAAACAGCTGTTGTCATCCCGAACGTTCTGTTTGATCTCGTGACGTCGAGGGACAAAAAACCAACACGAGTCACGACACGACATCAGAGGCTTACCTCAAACAGCCACGACGTTTTTCTTGTCACCGTCTGTCACGGCTACGGGCATCACGTGACTACCCGAGACAGTTTTTTTTCCGAAGGGACCGTTAAGTAGGTTTTAATGATGGAAGGTGGCAGGATGGACGGGAATAGAAAACACGAGACTCTTTCTTCTAGGGTTAGGGTTTCGTTAGGGTTTTAGGTTTAAAACTATTTTTTTTACAAATTGTATACATAAACCAGTTGATGGAGTATGTTGTTGTTATGGCTATACAAATATCATCAGCTAAGCCGAGTTCAAGAATATTTTGTTGTAGTTTTATAATTGTCGATGTCATCGAACTTTTTTTTGAAAAGATGGACATAAAGGTAATGTTGGATCGATACCTGACGTAGATATTGATTTTTTTTTGTCGCTATATCCATAATTTGTCTGGGATACATTTTCTTACAGTTTTTTTTTTTACCTCTCGGATCAATAAGCATTAATCACGCCCTCTGCTGATCACTCGTTTCATCCTCGTGCATTGCGGCATCACACAGTTCATCATCTCTCAATGGCGAGGTCTCTACCCCAACCCGAATAGTTGATGACGGACGGGCAGGACGGGGTACGAGCTCTCGTGAGCAGGCTCGGAAGATAGAAACTCTCGAGTCGTTTTTCTTGATAAGTTCGGACTCACGAAAAAATTTTCATCATTGTTTATTACAATAAATATGTTACAACTAAATAAACATGCATAAATATCAGTGCTGCATTATATCTAAATAAAATTTTATTTTCTTCTTCTTAGTGTATATAATATTAAGCTTGTCGTTATAATTGTTTTCCTATTTTTCCTATTTTTATAATTTGATTGATTTTTATATAATTACATGTAAATTAAGCATACACTTTCTTCAGTTGTGTGGCTACTGAATATTGAAAAAATAAATAAAACAACAGATACGTTATCGCCATCTGTCGCTCTCGCAGAAGATGTGATTTGGTGCGCGCGTGTGTGTGTGGGGGGGGGGGGGTGATGGGGGGGGTGGGGCTTTCTTAAAAGACTCATTCAACAAATAGTTTGAAAAACGAAGCCCGACGTCTGTGTACCGAGGCTCAACGAGGACTTAGCCATGCAACGAGTGATTCGGGGTAGTGGTGGGTGAAGGGGAGCAAACCACAGCATGCACTCGGAAATTTCTCAGCATTTGCAAATCGATGTAGTCTTCCCGAAACTCTCATTCTTTCTTTCTCTCATTCTTTCGTTCGGTTGAAGATAAAAAAAAAAGGCAATTTTCCACCCTGACAAAGAGGCGCCCTTGAAACGGGAGTCCAAATGGCTTCCCACACACACACACACACATTCGTCCGTGTCACGTGACTTTGATTGACAAACGAGGAGACGTTTTTTAATAAATTGGAGGAGGAAATGTTTTGAGGAATTAATTTTTATCATTTTCTGCTTTATTTTTAACGTCTAGATATATATTTTTTTGCGGCACCTTAAAATTGAATCGTCGACGAAAATAATTCATTAAAGTGGGTTTCTATGGGATTGGTTTTTATGATTGAAAAAAAGAATCCAAGGTTCCACTTTCTTTACATGATTCATGATAATGTTAAAAGATTAGTGTTATATTGAAATAATGCAATTAGGTTTATATTATATATATATATATATATATATATATATATATATATATATATATATATATATATATAGTGCCTCGTTATAATGTCGTAGGGTATTTGTCCTATAGGCATTAGGCATATCGCAGGAATATTTCACGTGATTACAGTATCATATCATAGGGAAGCTATCTCGTAGTGTTATATGGGCTTTGCGTCATAATCATTGTTACAAGAGCATTGTGTACGGCATAGCAAATGGGAATTAAATACGGGCATTCTGCAGTGTATATTATCATTATGTGACTCGGGCCACATATTCCAACATATTTCTGCAGACAGTATGTAAAAGGGCGTTTTTAGTGTAAGTTCAATACATTATGTAAGTATAGATCTAGTACTTTCGGTAGTGTTACTGGGGGATTAGATTATCTGATGAGGGTTTAAATAATTGGAGAATTACCTAAGTGGCTTAAAGGGACCAACGCTATTGATGCCTAGATCTACGAGTGACCAAAATACTGTTCCCTAATCCAGATGTGCTAGTGACCAACACCCCTGATGCCTAGATCTACGAGTGACCAAAATACTGTTCTAGATAGCCAGATGTGCTAGTGACCAACACTCCTGATGCCTAGACTTAAGAGTGACCAAAATACTGTACCCTGTATCCAGATGTGCTAGTGACCAACACTCCTGATGCCTAGACTTACGAGTGACCAAAATACTGTTCCAGATAGCCAATGTGCTAGTGACCAACACTCCTGATGCCTAGATTTACGAGGGACCAACATACTGTTCCCTATATCCAGATGTGCTAGTGACCAACACTCCTGATGCCTATACTTAAGAGTGACCAAAATACTGTTCCAGATAGCCAATGTGCTAGTGACCAACACTCCTGATGCCTAGATTTACGAGGGACCAACATACTGTTCCCTATAGCCAGACGTGCTAGTGACCAACACTCCTGATGCCTAGATCTAAGAGTGACCAAAATACTGTTCCTATATCCAGATGTGCTAGTGACCAACGCCCCTGATGCCTAGATTTACGAGTGACCAAAATACTGTTCCCTGTATCCAGATATGCTAGTGACCAACACCCCTGATGCCTAGATCTAAGAGTGACCAAAATACTGTTCCTATATCCAGATGTGCTAGTGACCAACGCCCCTGATGCCTAGATTTACGAGTGACCAAAATACTGTTCCCTGTATCCAGATATGCTAGTGACCAACACCCCTGATGCCTAGATCTACGAGTGACCAAAATACTGTTCCTTGTGGACAGATGTGCTAGTGACCAACACTCCTGATGCCTAGATCTACGAGGGACCAACATACTCTTCACGGTGGCGAAACCTACTTGTTTCAGGTCGTAGTCTCCACCTACTCCCACCGCCCAGTAGCCCGAGATAATTGAAACTGCCGACATCAATTATTGAGCAATAAAAACCAAGAACTACCAGCGTATAAAGCCATCAACGGAAGAGATTCTCACATTGTTTTGTTTTTATAATCTCCAGTTTCTCAGTTTTCCGAGTTAAAAAAAAAGTGTAAAAATTGTTATGCTAACTATTTATTGTACGTGGTATCATTTCTGCCTAGTAGTTGGAAAAACCTTCTACAATTTAACTTCAAAGAATAAGACCAGAATTAAACCACAAATAATTAGACCTCTTGTATAACTTTTGAGAACCACTGCATCACGCAATGGTTTCCCCATGTTCGGGGGTGTTAATATTTAATGGTATCCACACACAGCCATCTTCAAATCTTATTACCACCAGAGGAGACGAGTTCCCTTTCCTGTATTGATTGAGGGTGTGCGTTTTGAGTATAAACAAGAAAGGTCTACTGTAATTCGTGACTTACAAACATGGAAATGTTCACTCCCCCCCCCTTCTTCTCATAGCTCTGACATTTAAACTTTAACTGCAAAAAAAAAAAAAAACGTCAATTTTATTTCAAACTAGTCTAGAATTTTCAAGTCTTAAAACAAACGAATAGTTATGAAATAAATGTGTCTGGGAAATAAGTTTCAATAGAATGTTTTTTTTTTGCCTTAAAATTTTTTTTTTTAATACAAGTAAACTTGTCAATGGCAGAAATTTTAAGCCCAGAAAGCTTTCAAATATCGAAATTTCTTTTTTACTTATTGTTTTTAACTCTCGCCAGCGTCCTCGGGAAATGCCAGGGTGAACTCTTCAAAATTGTAAAAATAAAATTTGATATATGGGGCATTCTGATGATTTAAGATAAACCTAGATTTAATAACGATTTCTCTATAAGGTCAAAGGGCGTGGCTAGCAATGACAGGGAGATAATCAACACCGGTTTTTTAAATGTAGGAATCGGCCTAGGCGTCCCCGCTAGCAGGGTGCCTCCAGCCGATATAAATAAACGAAAATAAAATAATAATGTTTTTTCTTCTTCTGCTCGTTGATTATTTTTTAGCTGTGTGATTATGTTATGCCATGCTTTCACCCTAGAACTTGAGAGCACAATAAAAAATGCAATTCGTTAATATTATGTGGCCGGAAATACATACAACATATATATTACGGTAACGTATATGATGTTTAGGAACACAACAACACGTTGTGGGTAACATGTTGGATGCTGGTGATGTGTGTTCTGGTCTAGTCATCGAAGGTCTTATGTTAAGCGAAGTAGATATCGTTGAGTTTTGCATTGTCACCATCACGATTCTGACCACAAATATCACCACATCATAATCAACATAATAACATCACCAGTTTCCATAATCGACGTCAACGTCATCATTGTCACCGTCACCAACACGTTCATCACGATTATCATCACCACCATTATCACGAGCATCACCAGTGCGATTATATCATCTCCTAAAAATACCATGGACCCGAACCCCAACCCTCAAACGGACTCACGTTTAGACCCTTTTTTGTCATCCTTTCTCGATTCCAGTCTCTCACTATTTTATCCATTATCGAAAACCAGGCGAAGGGAGATTTCGCTCTGACCGAGGGTATGACATAATGTCAATTCTGCAAGTCAAAAAATAAATTTCGCCAGTTTTCGTGTAATAATTACGTAAACCCATCACTCTTGCCAACATTACCCACACGCTGTTAGTATAATCTGCCAACGAGGAAGTATTATTTTTTAATATTATCTTACACATTTAACAAAGTTTAAAATAATCGCTTTAGATTTTATCAAGTATAGTCAAATAAACAGAAGTGTTCCTGCAAGTGTTTGGAATAACGTATACATTTACACTCTGACGCCACCCATGCGTCATAGCTCGCGCTTAGTTACGCCCCTCGGAGTTTCCTCGTGCATCTCCTATGCAATAATTACGCTGCATTTCGTTTTTCTATCCCTAAAATAACACGTATTTAAATAACATGTTCTTCTCGGTTTTTTAAACAACAAAAAATGTAGGAAATAACTGTTGGGTTTCGCGTGTCTTTAAAATACATGCATTTTAAATTGTAAATAATTGATCGTTGATCTCTTTGGAAATTTCACATTTCTCAGGAGTTTCTTCTTTTTTTATATGAAAC
The DNA here is from genome assembly GCF_028476545.2 of Physella acuta. Classification (NCBI taxonomy): domain Eukaryota; kingdom Metazoa; phylum Mollusca; class Gastropoda; family Physidae; genus Physella; species Physella acuta. The sequence continues at coordinate 108,413 of NW_026732251.1, forward strand.
ATGAGAACATGTTATGTTAAGATATATATATATATATATATATATATATATATATATATATATATATATATATATATATATATAATGTGTGCGTGTGCTTGTGTGTGTTGTAAATGGAAGCCATAACAATAGGCTTAACCACAAAATGGCTTTATAAATATTGATAAAGACATAGACAAAAATATTGCTTGACCACATTAAATCTTTAAGCTAAAAAATGTAGGCATAATTACCCATTGATTAAAAGTTTTACATGGCCACCGAGCTGTTTTTGTGTTAGCCTCACTTTAAAAATACGAGGGTTAATTTTTTTACGAGTGCTTCAAATTCTAGAAGGGAGTTGGGGCAAGTGTTAAAAAAATGTCGCCTCCAGCTAGACCAGGGGTCTCCAAACTTTTCAGTCCGCGGGCCGGATTAACTATCAAATTTCAGTTCGGGGGCCAGTTTCTTCCAGGCATGTCTTTGATTTTTCTGGGCAAAGTCCCTCAGCCATCACCAACAAACGATTTTTCCTTGGACAAAAAGATCTCCGCGGGCCGGATGAGAGGACTTCGCGGGCCGCATCCGGCCCGCGGGCCGTAGTTTGGAGACCCCTGAGCTAGACCAATTTAATGCACAAATATCGGTTTCAGGTTTCCTGTCGCCTTGTGGGAAGGGGGGTTGGAGTGGTGGGTGGGTGGGTAGTGCGAGTGAAGGGTTGTGGGTAGGTTGTTATATTGTTGCGTAGTTGAAGTGGAATGGGTGGGTAGTTGAAGTGTGTGGGGGTGGTAGATGAAGTATTGAGGTGGGTAAATGAAATGGTGGTTGGGTGATGTAAATGATCGGTGGCTAGTATGAGTGGTGGGTGGGCTGGTAATTGAAACAGTGGGTAGTGTGTAGGTACTAGATAGATAGGTGAAGAGGCGGTCTATGCACGTAATTTAAACTACACGAAACGATATTTATCCTCGGTGTCTCTTGTCAAATTAATACGTGTCTCTTTTTACGTATTATACATACTTGTATCTTGTTTAAAGTCTAGTAAGTACATTTGTGTTAATTGATTTTTCTTAAGTTCACTTTTCCTTCACTGAAATAGCCTCCAGCTATATTAACCTTACAAATCGATGTTGTCTCGGTGGTGTGTAGAGCGTTTTAAAACTATCGATGTCACCACCTCAGTGATGTACAACCATTTATAAAACTCCCCCACCCCGCCCCAATGCTCTACATTTGAATATTTTCTTTCATCTGCTGCTAGTACTCCAAGTTATCATTAACCTCTCAATACTATCGTCACACGCGACAGCTGCCTCTGTGAGTGATCGATAAGGATTTAGATACGAGCATGGGTTAAGTAACATGTTTTGTTCCCGGTAAAAAAACTATCTTACTTCATAAATTGTTTATAAGTGGTGTTTATATTGAACCAATAGTCTGTGTACACAGTATTGATGCACATTGCCCTGAATAAAAGGGCTTGTGCATGTTGTTTATACAGTATGTGTGTACTGGGTCAGTTAATCAAGATACACTGAGCATTAAATGCATTGCGTTAACTATTGTAATAGTCATAACTGTGGTTTAAAAACAAAGAATGTGGATGATAAGCGAGTTGAAACAAGGGAGGAATAAAAAAAAAATTCGATTACTTATATTTTTCTCTTCTGAAAGTCCTTTTGGCCATGTAAATTTAAGTCACAACTCTTTGACATATTTAACATTATTCTTAAGTTTAATGACGAGTGATTTGGTCATCAAAACGTGAACCTTATCGCGAGGGTAGATTAAAGCTGAAAGGCAGCAAATATTTGTTTAAAAAAGTAAATATTACACTTTAATGAAAATATATTTGGTTATCAGGGTTTATGTAAACAAAAGAAAATGGTAATTTATATTCATTTGAGCGTAGATCGATTTGGTGGCAGGGGCGTTTTATGTTATAAAGGAATTGTATTAGAGTCGTTTGTCAAAGTCAGACTAACCAATGACTGAGCAGCGCGTGCATTACACTCGGCCAATCGTTCACTGGCAATAGAGGCGTTGTTATTGGGGGGTGTCGAGTGGTGTAGGTTTTCCGTGGTCAATCCATCTGTCTTTTTGTTGGCCCTGAGCTTTCCTTTGTTATGGGCTTCTGTTCTTCCTTTTTTAGGGAATAAATTGGGGTGACAAGTAGGGGTGTGGAGTACACATGTGTGGCTGTGGGGTACACGTGTGGTTGTGTCTGGGCTGTGTGTGTGTAGTTTGAGGCTAGGGGGGCTGCTGAAATGTGATTTGTGTGTTTTGTAACCGGTATGTAAGTGTGGGAGATGGTGGTTGAATTTAAGTTTGGGAGGGGGTAGGGTACGTTTTTTGGTTCTAGTCGGGATATCATTGTGTGGTTGTCGGGGCGTGGGTAGGTGTGTAATCGAAAGGAACTGACTTGCGTTTGTGGTTGTAGACAGGGAAGAGGCGGAAGGGTGGGATAGTGTTAAAATTCCACTGAAATAGAGACTTATTGTTCAGAAGTTCCAACTTTTCTATCCCTTAATAACTAAATTGATGAGGCTCCCGCCCACCGGATTAAGTCAAAAGCCTGTAATTATTCGCCTCGTAAGCCAATGATAATTAGTCCTTGGCGTTTCAGAACAAATAAACTAATTACCCAAGTTTTCAAAGCGTAATCCGAACTTTTAACCCCAAAAAATGTTGCGTAGTTACTGTGTTACTGGCAAATACATGGTCCCATGGGGGAGGGGCGGGGATAATGAAAGTAGCAATTACATCGTCTCTAATTATCGTCTCTTAAAATATTCATTAAATTTAATGGTGTGGTGAGTACAAGACCATTGTTGTTAACTGTAATAAATTTTTTTTTAACTTCACAAAGACAGTTTGTTTTTGGCTGATTAATATCCATCTAATTCACCCCCCCCCCCACCACCACCCTGACCATTAATTTTTAAACATTTAATTAAAAACCTAATATATGGATTTAGTCGCTGTTTCCAGCATTGTTACATTTCTGTGTTCTGGACAATTGGACAAATGGGGCTGCAATTTTATTTTATTGGAAACTCGGCGCCCCCAAACCGCGCCACTCGACTTAGTCTCGTAATATAAGTAGTTTTTCTTCTTGAGTACAAAAATACTTCTTGTTGCTGTCCCATTTATTCTTATTTCAAGAATTGTCAATTTAGCTTGTAGATCAAGTCAGTTTTGGTCACTAGGGACGTGATACTATTTTTTGGAGGTGGGGGGCTGGGGGGTGTCTTTGGGATACTTTTTTCTAGTATATTTAATAGGTTACCTTTTCTGTGATGTATGTCCATAATTATTGTGCCAGTAAGATAATTTTTGAAAATTTTGGTTACGAGATAAAAAAATTTTATTGCGGGTACTTTTTCCGTTTTTCTGGGATGCTTTGTGTTAAAGCTTTTCGACAAGAACTCAGAATCACACGAGTAGTTTAAGGGTGCAAGTTTCGCGGATATGTTTTTCCTTTGCTTGGAAATAAACCTTCACAAACATCATCACGCTAGAGATGTGAATGTGTGTGTGGCGCCCCCTGTGTGTGTGTGTGTGGCGCCCCCTGTGTGTGTGCGGCGCCCCCTGTGTGTGTGTATGTGGCGCCCCCTGTGTCTGTGCACTGTCACGGACATCATGGCCCCTGCGTGATGGCCACTCTGGGCCGCTGCCGCTCCCGAATGACCAGCAAAACGTGTCCGATTCCCTACATTACACGTACGTTAATTTGGCACCGCCGAGCGAGACCACTCGCGGCCCTCTGGCTCCTCTCGGTTGTCTCGCATGGTTATGAGAGCCACACGAGAAGGCCCAGCTGGGAGAATCCTTCAACTTTTTTTTCCTGCTTTTATTTCCATCTTTCCTGCCCGCGCTTCACTCCCCCTTACAGGAAACTGATCCTTAAGGGTCATTACTCAGAACATGTAGTCAGGGCAAATAAGGAAATTGTAAACTCTGTGAGAATTCTAATGGTCATCCCTGGTCAGTTACTAGATAACTTGTGGTCAATTCTCGTTTCTTGAATTATCGTCTGTAAATAATTCGTCTAAATCCGATTACTGTAATTCTACTTCGCTGGAATTTAAATTATGCTGGACGCATGGTAAAGATGCTGTTACCGTAAAACGTCGAGGAATTTTAGTTGTTTATAAAAAAGACTTGTTGAAAAACGTAAAGTTTATGTTAACCCTTTCCTCGCTACAAGCGCTTCATCGCCACGCATCTCGACATAACATTGGCTTTTTAAAAGTTTATTTCATTGCTAGAACTAGCACTAGTAAAATAAACCTACGTTAGCTTGATGATCATTTGTTTATGATTTTAAAAAATGGATTTAAGGATTACTGAATAGTTTTTAGTGTTTGGTTAAAATATTTTAGCTCATTTTCCGTTTCTATAATGTTTCCCTGTCATTAACTTATTTTAATTTTATTTTTACTTAAAGGTGTAGTAATTACTGATACATTTTTAAACCACTTCCATTTTCTTTTTTCAGAACTGATCGGAAATAAAAAACTGAACATCAACTATCAAGATGGAGACGGGTGAGTTTAAATCAGTTATCTTCCCTTATTTGTTGTTGTCTTCTCTTGTTAGTTATGTTTTCAACCCTTGGCGTTATGTTTTCTTGTTAGCCGTTTCTCTGTTTTGTGTAGCGCTCGATGACCAGATGAGATAATTCTTTGATTCATTGGTGATTCGCTAAAAACCAAAACGATTTATTGGTGATTCGCTAAAAACCAAAACGATTTATTGGTGATTCGCTAATAACCAAAACGTCATTTTAACAAAAAAAAATTACCTTCTGAGAATGGGTGTCTCTCGCTAGCTCAAGAATGGGATACAGTATGCTGACGTAACATATTGAGAACTACATTCATCTTTTGCACTTCATGTCAAATAACCTTTTTTTTCACTTCATCTCTTCAACATCAGATACCAATATCCGACCCCTGCAGATAGCCTACCTATGACCCCAACTCCGATCCCATATCTACCTACGACCTTAAACCCCAGCTCCTAACTGCGACCTAAACTTCGATCCCGTCATTTATACGACCCTAAACTCCGACTTAAGCTCTGAACTGCGACCTCATATTCCGACCACGGATCTTATTTTCGACCCCAACTCTTGCACATACAGATAATTTTTAAAAATAGGACCTTATTACAATGATGTATTGATTTTTAGCATTTTTTTTCAAAAATACCCCCCCCCCCCCCCCAACACACACTAGGTTACCTATTGCTCTCACCTGTTGTAACAATAACGAATGCCTGGTTACCTATGTGATTATACCTGTGATGATTATATTTTTTTGCAAGTTTGGGGAATGTGGTTCTAAAGGTATCGTATTTTTAGAGTTTAAATTTGATGCTCAGGTGCACACGTCCAACATCATTCATTATTTTTACCTGTTTTTTTTTTACCTGTGCAGTATTTTACCTGTTCAGTCTGTTAACCTGTCTCGTTGTCAAGCAGTTTAAAATAAAAATAAAAAAAATTCCCACACGAGTGACAAGACGATGGGATACAGATGTTGACAGTTGGTGGACGAGACTTGACGAGGTACACTCGGCATGAGTCACCTTCCGGTCTGATCTTGCGCATGACAGGGGCGTGTAACTCTACTCGACTGGGGGGAAACATTAAATTGGCCATATTTCACGTAATTACACGATCTCTCTCAGATATCGAATTCCAATCCTTGCAAAAATTTTGTTCCTTTTATTGCTGGTGGTTATGTTAAAATCTTTATTTAACGGCAATTCTACGCAGGTCAATATGTTTTTTCTGTGAGGATGGTGTTGACTAAAGCAATGGATTGTGGGGGTCAGTTTACCTCGCTTCTGGCTTCGACCTGCATTCGTGCCTTCGTGTATTGATTCAAACATTACGCTTTTGTTGGATGTTGATCTAAGCATTATGTTTTTGTTGGATGTTGAGTTGTTACAAAGTGAGTCATTGGAGCTGGCTACAGGGTTATATGGGTGGGGGTTTAGTTTTATTTAGGTGGTTGGGATGACGACTGGTTGGTTGTGGTTGGAGATTGAACTGTAGGTGACCCGTGATGAGTGGACCGATGAGTTCTGGGTGACCAATAGATTGTAGTTGACCAGTGGTGGATGGACTCATGGATTGTGGGTGTCCAGTGGTTGTTGGACCAATGGATTGTAGTTGACCAGTGGTGGATGGGATAATGGATTGTGGGTGTCCAGTGGTTGTTGGACCAATAGATTGTAGTTGACCAGTGTTGGATGGACTAATGGATTGTAGTTGATCAGTGGTGGATGTACTAATAGATTGTAGGTGTCCAGTGGTTGTTGGACCAATGGATTGTAGGTGTCCAGTGGTTGTTGGACCAGTGGATTGTAGGTGACCCTAAGGCTTGTCGTTGGGTAGGGACTGAGTCCACGAGTGACCACTGGATTTTAGTTGACCAACCAAATTGTTATTAACCAATGTCTTTTGGTTGTCCCATGGTTTATGTTTGACCACTGATTTGTAGTTGACCAATGGCTTATGGTCGACAAACGACTTGAATTATACTAATGGCCTTTAGTTGGACAGTCTGCTTTGATTAGCAAAAAACGGCATTGGATTAAAACAACAATTGCGACCAACCATAACTCTCCACAACAGGAAGTGGGTGAGATTTGTCTCCCCTTATATTTCTCCCAGTCGATCACAACAACATCTGGAACTAAAAATAACATTCAAACGTCGCCATTTTGACCCTGCGCGCAAAGCACGTGACTCCCCTCGCCCTTTAAAACATAAAAACCGTGAGAACTTACAAGTAGTTAATTAATCGTGTAATCAGGCTAATTAATTGCGCTTTATTGTGTGAACCTATTGAGTGCAACCCTGTCAGAATATTCATCACCCCTCCTCTCCCTCCCTTCCAGTTAACCGTAAGCGCAGAATATTTTTTTATGGTTTGAATGAAGCTCCATGCGTGCATGTTTACATAACCTGGCCATTGCCTTACAGATGTTGTGATGATATGACTGACATGCAGCGGTTAATGACCTGGGTGTTTCTCACACATAACACCTGGGGCTAACTTTGGAACATTTTTTTTACCAAGTCTTTTTTAACGTGAAATAGAAACTTTACATAATATGCGCAAGTCGATTTTTTATCGTATTTTAATATAATAAATATTACATTTTGCAGTGACAGTGTAGTCAATAATATATTGAAAATAATATAAGTCGAAAATATAATGAAATCTAAATGTGTTAGATAAAAAAAAAAATAATTCTTGATCATTTCAACATATTATTGTAAAAAAAAAGAAATTTAAATTAAATATTCTTGTTTCAATGTAGGTCTACTCGATCATTGAATGTATTTTTTTTAAAGTCTCAATCTATGATGTAATCGATAATTTAGGATAAAAGAATCGTAGATCTACTTACTGGGTCAAATATGCATGCTGTTCTTCATGCAAATGAGTGCTTTCTGATTAGTAATCAAGCGCTAATTGTTGGTCGTTAACAACCGATGCCGATAATTATTCATTAACCAAAGGTTCAAGATAATTAAATAAAGGTATGTAGGACGTCAACTGGGGGGGGGGGGGGGGAGGGGGGGGGGGTTCTACGACGCCATCTGATGACGCAAAAGGCTCATGATTTACAACGCCAGCTTCACTTACTATACTAGTTGTAGCCCGGATGTAGACACGGGCTTATTAAAAGCGTATCGCAAACATGTTTACCTAGAGATAGGAGATATCGGGTTTGTCTAAATACAGAAAACAATTTTGCCAAAAGATAGACATTAGTGCATTAAAAAAGTGAATAACTTGTCGGCTCGAAGAAAAATAATATGTACAAACGTTTTTTTCTCTCTCAATTTTCAACTTTTAAAAATTTGCTTTTGTAATTCTAATGAAGAAATATTGAAGATATTATACAAAAAAAAAAAAAATAGAATTAATCAACTGGTGATGCACTCGCCTTACCAACATATTGGGTGTTAGAGACTTTAAAAAAAATGCTGCATACTTTTTAACGTCTTGGTAAGTTATCTTATGCTATAAGTTATCTGACTGACCTAGAGGTTGCCTTTTGGAAGTTGTACCTAGGGAGAACTCACCTGTGGGTCAAGGATGGTCTATAGCACAATGCGAATCTTGTAAGGTCTCAGCTCTACTATACCTGAACTTACGTGAATCGTTGGTTCAAAGTTGTACCTGGGTGGACTTCATTAATTAAAAGATAATTAATTAAGCCCTCCAGGAAGTCTATGAATATATTCTACATATTTGACAGGGGGATTTTTTTAAAAGTGATGTATCACGCCCCTCCCCCTTATTTTAACCTGCTTGTGTACCACGTGACCTTACAGCTGTGTTAAAGGGGAATGTGTGGGTTTTCCCCCTTAGTCACGACCAGACCGAACTTCAGCTGACAGATCAGATCTCACCTTTATAACCGTCTGAGTAGAAAATCACAGGTGTCATGGGAGTTGTACGACATATTTTAATCAACAAGCTAAATATTTGGTAATGTGCAACTTGAATATTTTAGCATCATTGGGTCATTTACAAGTTAAATCACAGGTGTCATGAGTTGTACGTCATATTTTAATCTACAAACTAAGTATTTGGCAATGTACAACTTGAATACTTCAGCATCATTGGGTCATTTAAAACTGAAATATTTTCTTAATTAAATATGTTGTGCGTCATAATATCTGGTTTAATGAAGATGTACAGCTGGGCTAGTGAATTATTATAAAGTTTTGCGGTCTCTACAAACAGATTGTTGGGGCGCCATGTGATAATTGTTGTTGGGCCGCCACGTGAACGTTTTTGGGTCGCCACATGAGAGTTGTTGTTGGGGCGCCACATGAGAGTTGTTGTTGGGGCGCCGCGTGAGAATTGTTGTTGTAGTGCCTCTTAAGGACACCATTTGAAGATTGCGGAGACACTCCTATAGGGCGAAACACTAGGATGTAGGCCCCAATACGGTTTTAGAAATCAATTTCTTCTAATTAAAAAAAAAACACACCTCAAAATGTATATCTGAATTCTCATTAAAAAAATATATATAAAATATTAAATTAAAATTTTCTTAAATTAATGGATGTAAAAAAATGCTACTCCTTTTTTCCCCTCGAAAATTAATTCTTTCATAAATTTTAATTTCCTAACTCGCTTAACTCCTAAACGATGCCAAAACAACATAAAAACATTAACCTTATAAATATAGCGACTAAGTAATTTTCATATTTATCACAATCTTGTCAAATATTTTCAAAATACGTTAATAAAAAAAAAAATTTAAAAATAATAATATGAAAATAGATTATTAATTAACAAGAAAAAATTTTGTTCCAAATGTATCTCTGCCGACCAACCTTTGTAAAATTGCAACAGAAGCGAAGGTGCGTGTTTATACGTTGATCGCTGTGCAGATGTTCGGGGTTTTAACTTTTTGTGAGTTCATAAATTTATGGCATGGATTTATCTTGAGTAAAATAAGAAAAAATTAAATAATATCCTTGTTTCGTTTTCGTTTTCCGGTAAATGTTTTGTACTTGTCAGCGTCTCAAGTTTCTGTGCTTGGTTTATGTATACAGCTGCTGCATCCTGTACCATGTACATACATATGTGTGTTTTTTTTTTTAATTTTCGTTTTTAAATGTATGATTACATTTAAACAGCATTAAGCAAAACTAAAAATGAAGAATTTCCGTTTCCTTACTCTAGCTATCCAGTAACCTATGGTGGGGTAGATGACACCAGTATTATCAAACAGTTAGCCGGACTGTCCCACTCTTCCTCTTTTTTCCACCTTGTTCTATTCTAAAAAAAGTTTAAGTAATTAAAAATTGATTAAAAATCATGTCTATATCTCGAGTTGCCCTCCCCCGTAGTTTTATATAAGTATATTCGAGAAAGTTTAGGGGAGATCACTCCCGCTTTTAAAAAATTGTTGTTATTGTGTATTGACACGTCTATGGTATAAGTATAGAGTATAGACATATTAGACGGCCATCGGGATGGACGAATCCGGAGATCACCTATATGGGTGAATAAGAAAGTCACATGTATGCGGTACTCATATAGTCAACTGAACTGTTTGTGGTCCACTAGTGGTCATCTCCAGCTGGTCCACATGCGGTCTTCTCGACCACCGTTGGTCATCTGGTCCAACCTGTAGTGACCATTTACAAGACAACCTTTTTTTTTTACATCACAAATTCGCTCTTTTGGCCTTAGCCGTGTAAAAATTCCTGGCCAAGACCAAGTGTACGGCTGGTGGCGCCGTAAAATCTGGCAGCTACTTAGGAAGTCGGCCATTTTAGTAGATTTACAGCCAAGGGGAATGGTCGAGTATAGCATACCCCAGGAGAGTTACCGTTCTTATATTCTTTATTGAGATTGCATGTCACACAAAAAGTTTACATGGTCAGATTAATCAGCCGTGTTATTTACTCAGATACGGGGTTCAGACATGGAGTTAAGGCATGGGGTTTGGATTGGAGGTTTAGATGTGGTGTTAAGACGTGTTATTGGGATTTTTTTTCGTAGACTTAAGACATGGGGTTCGGATTAGACATGGAGTTAAGACGGGGTTTGGATACGGGATAAGAGGTTCAGACACCTTGTTCTTTTATTGCGTTGAGATATTGGGTTCATATATGGGGTTCAGACACGAGGTTCAAATAAAGTATCCTGTCACGGGGTTCATACACGGAATTTAGGTATGGAGGACATAATCCGAGTTTTTTTTTATTGTGCTCATATACGTGACTTATGGGCTTGGACTAGCATTGCAGCAGAATTATAACGGTATGGCTGGGCGATAAGTAACGAAGTGCTATATCTTCTGTGTACCGAATATTTAATCACATCGCCCCCCCCCCCCTTCTTCTGTATTTCTTGGCCTAATTTCTGCGGCCCGTTATACGAAACACACCAAGCCGACCGGCGCTGGACATACCCCATTGACCCACTGATACACAAACCCCGAGTGGTCAACTTCTCTTGCGTCTCTCATTCTTCCGTCCACCGACCTCAAACACGGGCACGAGGAAATGAAATCAAATGGCACGGACTCCCACGGGGCGAGGGCCTTATCTCGTGCACAACGGTCGAACGTGACGTCACGTCGTGCAAATGGTCAGATTGTCGTTCGTTAGAGTAAAACCCTGTAACCCCCCCCCCCCCTCCCCCACACATCTCTTAGAGACCACGGGAGATAACTGAATGGTTGCTACGGGCAACCCCCAAAGCGTCGTTGTTGGTGGTGGTGTGTGTGTAAAGATAAGATACGAACACACTTTAAAAAAACATCTGCAATTGTGCTTAAAGATTTGGAGGTGTAACACAACAACCCCCAGTTCACCACGCCCCCACCCCCACGCGCCCTTCCCCACGCTCCGCCTTCTTTGCCTGCTAGTTTTCTGCTAACGAATAAAAATAATAATAATAAGCATGCGCCATATCATGAGTAATTTGGCTAGTTATTAGATACGAGTTACCGTTCCTGAGCCTGTAATCAAAAGCTATTTTAAAGTCTGCGGTATCATGAGGTTGTCTCTGAAGGCTTGAGATAATGTGATTTTATACATATCTGTGTGGTACACATACATACAAGTAACCCTGTGATACACATTCATACAAGCAGCCCTACATTTGCAAACGTTGAAAAACATATACACATGGCTCTCTCCCAATAAAAGTATATATATATATATATATATATATATATATATATGATTTGGATATGTTTCTATATATTAAATAATCTTATCCCACCCCAAGCCTTAATAGAATTAGTCCCGCGGCTATTTCTTACTACAAACTAATGCGTTCCTTGAAACGAGTTAATTTTTCTATTGATATTTGAACACAAAGTCAATTAAAAGAACCCCGACCACCAACACCACGTTGACTATACATACTAAATAGCATCTGCGCTAATTTCTAAATCGATCTACTTCACCCGACCCCCAGTTGATGACTGGGTGCCTTGATCAATACGTTCTATGAAAGGTTGTGAAAACACGATTTAAAAAATGAGTGTACACGTCATTTAAACACAGCACTTTCTCTGATGGTCTAGTCGTCTGCTGATTCATGTTGATCGATGGTGTACAGCAGTCAGTGCCTTGTGGCACTGAAGATGGATGCGGTTCTTTGAAAACATGTACGCGTCTCTTTTCATTAAATATCAGTCGTTGTTCTGGGGAACATATAGTCATATTCAATACTTTCGTTTCTGCAACATTGGAAATATAGAATAACTAGAATATACCTTGCATTTCTTAAGATCCGTGTTTTTTTTTTAAACAAGTGAATGTATCGTTCTTTCTGACCTCTGTTTATTTATAGCCATGGTGTCAAGTAGGTCATATACATCGCTACCTTATTACATATACTGCGGTGAATAACCTCAGTATTGTAAATTTTGACAATTTCCACGCCTTTACTAACACACCAAAATAAACAACCCTTGTATTTCACATTTGACTATTTCAACACTTACAGTATAAATCTTTATAGCACAGTTCACCTATTCCCACATATAATACTGCCAACACATGTTTTTTTTCACGATCTGTCTGTTTACAACTCTTGTAACCCATACCTAGACTATTCCCACATCTAATACAGCAACACATGTTTTTCACGATTTGTCTATTTAAAACCCTTGCAATCCATACCTAGACTATTCCCCACACACTATCTGAATCAGCTAACTTGTATTACACATCCTGACTATCCTAACACCTAATTCCCCAGACGTGCACAACATCAGATAAGTTGTATCAGGTTTTCATCACCTAGGTTATCGCAAACCCGACCTTTAACCCGCCTTTCTATTTATAGAATCTTCACCATGAAGCGGGTTCTCCAATGAGCTTTCACCTATATTTTTCTTTAACTGAAAAGGGGCGTGGGCGAATTTAAAGAAGGACCCCGTTATCACATTTTTCTCTGGAATTAATCAACCTTATGCTGACTTTAAAATTTACCTCGTTGAAAACCCTTAGTTTTTCGCCCTCGTATTCCTATCAGAAACACGAGAGATCTTCTTTTACATTTTGAACCAAGCATTGTGATTCAAGGGAAGGCACTACCGGCGATGACGCCATCCCAGTGACGCCGGCACGAACACGTGGGATTTCTTCACCACCAAGACCTCGGCCATTAATCACCCTTGGCCAGACTTAGGGGCCTGATACGATTCTTTCACGTAATAATTCTCTACATCACGTGCTCGGCTGATCGGGGTAATTCGGTCCCAGTGCTTGCGATTAACTTTTTTTTTTAAATCCGTTACTTTCTGGTTTGGTACAAACTCGAGGACAAACAACAACAAAAAAAGTAAAATAAATTCTCCCTCTGGGACTCGTTCTTGACACCAGAGAAGTTTTACGTTGTTGTGTCTGCGTCTTGCCTCTCCATCAGAGTTTCTTCCAGGCATCTCCTTCGTTGCAACAGTTTGTACTAATTCCTCCAATTCCAGTTTGCAAGCGTAATGACGTTTTATTGAAATTGTTGCTAAGTCCACGAGTCTACTTTGTACTTTACGACATAGCCCCCCCCCCTCCCCCTTAGAACATTTTAAGTGCCACTCTCCCCCCCCCCTACCAGAGGGGGGGGGGGGGGGGGAGTTTGGAAAAAAAAAACACTGGAAAAAAAATTCTTGTAGTGTTCCGACTCTCTGCAGTCCTCCCAAGGTGAGTCCCCCCCCCCCCCCCCCCCGAAATTTTTTTACCGCACCCCCGAACGAATTGAAATTTATATAATTTATATAGAAAATATATACTTTTAACAGTTCCCCCCCCCCCCCCCCCCCCCCCGAAGAAAGTCTACCGCCCCCCCGAAAATTTCAAGTGCCCCCCCGGAGAAAAAAGTCTGGAAGAAACACTGCTCTCCATCATCCACCAACGGCCATTATTTGGTAGTCTGCTTCTATTGTACCTGCTAATTTATTATGTTTTCCTTCCGGTGCACTCAAATAACGTTACCCTTTATTTAACAACTCAACATCGCCTCGGTTTATCCATACACACTCTAGTGAAATATTCTCAACCGCTTTAACATACATTTAAGGTCTATTAATAGCTTCTTAGATTACACTATTATTTTGTCCATAGCTCATAAACAGAGCCATAGAGGTAGTTCGTTAATAAGCTCCATACTATTCTTCGACACTAAGGGGGGGGGGAGGTGGGGGGTGGGCTAGTCTGTTACTTTCTAGCCATAATCCTAATCCTAAACACTGGTATTACTGTACCTAACCCAATCCTTATACCATAATCGCTATTACTTTTAACAGAACCTATATCCAGGGCCGTCGCTACCTTTAAGGCGAACTATTCGGTCGCCTAGGGCGCCATCCTTAGGGGGGGGGGGGCGCAAAAGGTTTTATCGAAAAGTACATAATAATTAATAACTTTTATAAAGGAGTAGCGATCTATTTCGGCACCCTATCTATCGATTTTGAATCCCCACCCCAAAATTAAGTCTATATAGGCCTATATTTATTCGCGATGGTGAAAATGCAACCCCCCCATCCTCCCAAGTTGGAAAGGTCGGGGCGCTTTTTACCATTCACTTTGCCCTTTATTTTGGTGTCACATAATCGATGTAGAAAACCATTAAATAAGTTCGTAATTTAAATTTCGAACATTTTAATAGGGCTTGTAAGTAATGTAAGTCTCGTTTTCTCTGACTTTGAATTATAAATCTGTCCTGGCGTATAGAGTTTTGTAATGACGGGGTGTTCAAAGTATTGTCACTTGTTTGGTAAGTTTTGATGAATCGTTTAGATTTGGGAGTAACGGCGGAAGGCTGTTGCTGATATGGTTTCGTAGGTATAAAGTATTTAAGTGTTAAAGTGTCGTATTTTTTATTTGGCTGTTTTGTAGTTGAAGGTCAAGTGGAATCTGATTAATAGTAGAGACATGAGAAAGTAGGTGATGAAGTATCGTAGTTCTGGACTTCGGGAGTATTGATTCTTGTGGTATTAAGGTATCGAATTATATGGACTGTTAAAGTGTAGTAGTAGGTCCAGTGAAATCGTTGTTGATTTGGAATACCGATTGTAGAGCTTGGTGAAGTTAAACGAGTTGGTGTCGTAGTTCTGGAGCATCGAGTCTAGTTATGTTTAGGTATCGAAGTTTGATACGTGTTGTAAAATGTAGTAGAGTATATCGAGTAGTCGAGTTTATCGTGAGTTAGATTTTTTCAATTCAATACGGAAAACACCACAAAGAAAGGTAGGCGTACTTTAGTTGAACAATCTTTAGTTTTTTAGGAATCAATATTACCACTCTTAAAATATTAATATTTATTAAACAGGATGGAATTTATAACCTACCGTAAACTTTGCTTTTTCAAATTATATTTTTTTATATATTTAATCAATGAATCAAGCAATGTCTAAAACAGTTACGCGTTTTGATTTTTTGAAAGACATCCCTTTATTTAGGGGATCCAAAATTTTATGTTTAGCATAGAAGTAGGCCTATGAAGTACAATAAAAATGAATGTCATCAGAATTGAATAGATGTATGTTATAATAAAGCTACCATTTTTAGCATTTCAAACAAAACATACAGTTAAGTAAGTAATAGGTAAAATATATGGTTTTTACAAGGTTACATAGCTAATATAAAAGATTTGTTATAATTATTACGTAATAAAATTTAGAGCGTATTATTGTGTTTTTCAAACATGTCTTAGTTACACTTGATTAATTTAGCAATTCTAGGTAAAGTTATTTCCCTTGAATAAAATTTTGTTATTAGGATTTTAAATGGGAGATAAACCGTTGCTTAACTTTACATTCATTTCAAATTCCTGCACCTTAGGTTGACCGCTTACATATAAATACAACTGTAAGTTATTATTTGTTAGTGTAAAAATGATATAGTGCTTAAGTTCTATACAAAATAGTTTGGTAGGTTTTTTTTAGCATTATTAAGTTGAAAAACAAATACATCAGTAGCCGTTGTAGATTGCTATATTTAATGTTTGTAGACATAGAGTCTTACTCGTAAATTAAACATCTAATTAATTGTCTTTTCATATTTTTCACCCTCTCCTAAAGGATTCATATATAACAATTTTAGGCTGGAATCTATAACATTTATAACCTTTTATTTTTCAAAACCAAAAAAAGTCGTTACATAATCACACAATATAGACATTTCACAATTATAACTAAAGACAGTCAAGCTTAAAACAGGTAAGTTCCGTTTTGGAACTCACCTTGGGAGGACTGCAGAGAGTCGAACACTACAAGAATTTTTTTTCCAGTGTTTTTTTTCCAAACTCCCCCCCCTCTGGTAGGGGGGGGGAGAGTGGCACTTAAAATGTTCTAAGGGGGAGGGGGGGGGGCTATGTCGTAAAGTACAAAGTAGACTCGTGGACTTAGCAACAATTTCAATAAAACGTCATTACGCTTGCAAACTGGAATTGGAGGAATTAGTACAAACTGTTGCAACGAAGGAGGCAAGTAAAATTTGATTTTGATGTCTACATTTAACGTTTTTGCAATTGATAATAAATTGATATGTCACTTTTAATGAATTGTTTTCTTATACATATGTTTTAGTAATTAATTTGTGTGAAAGGGGGCGTTTTAATAAGTTTTGCCTAGGGCGCTAAAATAACCTGGCTCCAGCACTGCCTATACCCTAATTCTTAACACTGGCCTAACATAACTACTAACACCCCTAACCTATAATTATTGGAAGAGCCGATATGTCGGCCGTTTGTTTGGGGATAAAACATATTTTGTTCAATCATCGATCAAATGACTCGCTGCCAACCATATGTCCCTGACCTTTTTAGTCAGTAGCAGAAATACCATTCTACCATAATAGTCATGTAGGGCCCACGCCCCGCCATAATAAGAACAGACTCATCAATTCCGAGAACACTCCGAGGGCTGGAATTTCGTGCTCCCCGACGCTATTTCGGAGAAACCGTTTGAAAAGGTCTGTATAAAACAGTGTAAGCAGACCAGAGGGGTTTAGCTTGTAGGGGAGGGGGAGACCTAACGGAAATACTGGTATAATTAATAGCTGCGTGGACTGGAATAATGACCTGAGGAAAATGACCGGAAATGAGATTGACAACTCGTCGATCGAGCCAGTGGGCGACAGTGATTGATTCGGCAAATAGTGTGTGGTGTTTTTAGTCGATCGCGAGTCATCGGAGGGCGCGTGGAGGATTTGACGTGAGCCGAGGACGATCGAGTGGCGAGAGACAGATGCACGGTGTGCATTAACTGGTCAGATTTGTGTGCGGCGTCATCAGTTTTGTGGGTGGAGGTCCAAATAAGGGAAGCTACTCTAATTTTTATAGCACGACGAGTACTAATAGAGCGAATTAACGATGTCAAAAGGGGATGTAATTCACGAGGTCTATCAATTCTAATGATCAATAAAAATGGTGTTTTTTTTATTATTACCTTAAACAAAAGATACTAGTTAAAGATTTAGCTGCTGACTAACTTCAACTATTGCTTCTATTTTTAAAACTAGCTTAAGCTATAACCTAACGGTGACGTTTTTTCTCTTATGTAAACCACAGAGGGTCGTTATTGCTGCGGTCCCATATAAAACGCACTCCGCAGTAAAAAAAAAAAAAAAAAAAATTCCGGCACGGAAAAAAAAAATTCCTTAACGAATCCTATTGTGGGCATTGTGCTCCTTCTACGGACAAAATTAATGCCGGGCCCTCGTGACGATTGTTTAGCTAAGGGGAAATAATAAGGTTTGGAAATTTCATTGCTTATAAATTAGTTTCCGGTAATGAGGTTTTCATTTATTTGTTAGATGCTAAAAAAGACGTGATGACGGCCGTAACGAAGGTATAAAAATTTACGTAAGGATTTTTTCCCCTCCAATCCCTTCGTAATAACATTTTAATTCCAACGGTTCTCAAAATGGCAGGGTTTTATTATTTAGCGGAGAATTCTTAGTTTAATTGCAGTCGGCTTGTTAGTTGTTGGTGTTTTTATCAGTTTCACAAATGTATGTGAGTGACGTCTTTTGTAGTAGTGTCGTAGTAATTCGTCTCTGTGTAGTAGTAACATGCGTGACGTTTACACCGAATTATGTGACGTCAACGATTCCATAAGGACGTGATCTCTATGCCGACCATTTTACAAAAATATTCGTGAATGATGTTTGACACAGAATGCATACTTCGTAACTTAATTTTTGTGTAATAATTAAGAAAACTTGCCCGGTCTACTGGATTCAATTTTATAATCAAGTATAAAGTCAAGAACCATTGGTCTTTTTTATTAAAACATAATTTTAATTCTTTTTTTTATATTTTTGCAGGTAAAAATTTCCTTAAAAAAATATTGTTTAACAGCACGGATAACTTGCCAAGAGGAAAGAACATTATTCACTAGATCATATTTGATTTAAAATTTACAAAACGAATTAAAATATATTTGGAAATTATAATTTAAGGGAGATTCAGGCGACTGATTGTCAAATCGTCAACTGTTTATATTTTCTGATTACTCCACGAAACAAATCTTTTATTGACCGGAAGCCGGCTTGACCGTTCTCTGCCACTGAACACAAACTGGACTAAGCCGGCACGAAAGGGTTGACAATATTCCGTCGCTCGCGGTCAGGCTTTCAGCCCTAATTGGTTTTTTTTTTTTCTGGCTGAGCAAAGTTTGCGTTTAGCTTAACAATTTTTATGTGACTTTGTGATTATTGTTTTTTTTTTCTGTAATTAATTACCACCAACTTTATCGGCGTGGTATTGGTATTTACTTTAGAGCGTATTTAGCATTGCCGTGTCGGTCTGTGATTAGGTGAGGCTCGTGGTTGAGTGACCGCACGTCTATAAATTAATTTTGTTACGACTTTTGGTCAAGGTTTTCAAAACTGTATGTGTGTATATATGTGATTAGGATGGATTTGTATGTAATTAGGATGGATTTGTGACTTTAATCCTGACTAATTATATTGTCAATCATGTCAGTCAAGGACGAATTCGGTAGAGATCAAAAGGAGGGGGCATGCTGCAGAAATATATCGGCTGTTGAGCTGTGGTTGTATAGGCCAGGTTCATACAATGTGCTGTAGGTTCTATTGGTTTATAGAGGAAGCTGCGTTAAAGCAGGGTTTAGTAAACAAACGTAAAGGGTTAATTCGTTCATCTCTCGTGATAAGGTTCAACCGGATGGAGGCTTAGATTGTGAGAGAGAAAATGATATGAAAAAAAAAATAAAACAACAGTGTTATGTATCGTATATAACACATATTGGTTTATTATATGAGTGGTGAATAATGTGATGTATCACGCACGATAATGAAAAATTTAACTAGACACAACAGGAAAGAAAGGGGCTGGGGGGGGGGGGAAGAAGGAGAGTGTAATATCCAACCTCAGACACTATAAAGTGGATGGGGGTGTAATGTCCAACTCTGAGACAGTGAAAAAAATGGGGGGGGGGGGAGGGGGGGTGTAATGTCCAACTGACACAACGATTGGCGACGTAATCCCCAATTACATTAGTTAGCGACAGGGAGCCTAATGGTCGGTCACTCGGTTGAATAGAAAATACATTCCAATCAGCTATAGGAGAAATACAAGGTGAAAAATTAGAACATTAGACACGGAAACATAAAAAACATGAATTCGAATTTAACGACATTGTTGTACAATGATTTGCTGTTGTTGCTCTAAGCCTGAAGGAAATGCCACATCAGAGCTGTATTACGAACAATGATGAAGAATGCATCATTGTGGTGCCTTTAGTGTAGACAAGGACAATGATAGCTGTAATCACAAACACAATAGCGCTACACACAACCTAGACATGAACAAAATGTCCTCCTTCCTAACATTTCCGCATCACTTGAGTTTGTTTTACATGAATGCGTGTGACGACTGAATACCCAGATTTTGTCCTTCGCCTTCCTCAAGTATAACCACATTTTTTAACAAAATAGATCCGTAGAGTTTTTTTTTCTGGAAAGTTTATTTTATTTTAAAAAATCTGCTTAAAAAAACAGAACGTGGACACATCTGTTTTTAGATTACAAATAAATAATAGCAGCTTTACTGTTATATAATCCCGCTGTTTTATTTGTTTAATTAATTAGTTTCATGATTTTAGCACGAGCATGTTTAAACTCAGTTTATTGCTGGATGTAAATAATTACTGTTCATTAGTCAATAAGGTTTAATCAATGCTAAATCTTGATTAATGAGCTCTAATTAGCTTGCGCTGAGATGGGTCATACGTTTAGAAAATTGGGCAAACATTACGTCAGAGGATTTGTTTTTTAAAACAGTTTTTAGTCCTTTGACGTGTGGGTGTGTGTATGGGGTATGCGTGTGGGGTGTGCGTGTGGGGTGTGCGTGTGTGATGTGCGTGTGGGGTGTGCGTGTATAGTTAAAATATTGGGGTGGGGGGGCAAAGTGAATAAAATTTGTGGTGGGGCAGGCGAGTAGGGTTTGTAGAGAGGGGACATAATATACAATTACAATACAAAGATTAAATGATAGTGGTAGTTACTGATGATCGCTTACCAGAAAGTCTCGAGTTCAAACCCTGGTTGTATAGTTTGTTTTTTGTTTTGTTTTGGCACTGTTAAGCGACCTGTAAGGTAACCCAGCTCTGGTGAAAGTTTTGGTATAAACGAATACAACTGGACATCTGTTGAGCACAGTTAATACGACGTTGTGAAATCCGAAATTTTCTAAAACATATTTCAGGTAATGCTCTCAGCGAGTACCTATCAAATACCACCGACATTGCTTCTAAAAAGATTTATGGGTCACCAAAACTGGACGGACGATAAAATTTGACCAACTGCCAGATATTAGCGCTTCTTGTGACAACTGTGCCATGTTTTTCTCACACGAACTGCTAAACCCGTTTCTCTACTGACCTCTTTTTTCTTTGATCCGGAGTGTGTTGATGTTCTTTATGGCTTATATGGTGACACAATATGGCTGACCACGATTTTTTTATAGTGACCCTGAATGTATAGTCATGAAGGTCAATGTTTATTGCCCTCGCTGGCCCCTCGGCGTCTTTAACGAGACCACCCAGCTCTGTGCCGCTACTAAACTGACGAGTTGTGTCCGGCTGTATCTTCCATGTGTGTAGTTGGTGATGGTGTGTGTGACGGGGAGGAGGGGGGGGGGTCAAGTCGCTGAACTTTACACCAAAGAAACTCAACGTGGTGGGACAGAAATCTTGCCGTGTACAAACAGGTGGCGGCAATAAAACAAAACCATAAGTCTCGCCTGTTCACTAGCGTACAAAAAAATACTTCAAGTTCATTAACCTCGCGATCCATCTTCACAGCTCACCAGCTATCAACCCCTATCATACAACCCCCACCCACAACCCCCACCCCCACCATAGCATATATTCCCGTCCAATTACAGACGCCGTTAAGCTGTCATCCATCTTGGTTCTTGCCGGCTGCGTCCAGCGCCGCTGTCGTGTCCACTTCTACATTCGGCCTTTCCTTAATTATAATTATCCAGCATGGTGTGGTCACACAATTATGTCCAGCACGCCTCTGCTGGTCCACAACTCCCTAGATGTTGCTCACTCTTCTCCCCACCCATCCCCTCACCCAACCCCTCCACCAACCCTCTCCTCACCATACCACTCAACACACCGTTCCCCACCAGCCCTCCCCACCCAACCCAACCCCTCCACCAACCCTCTCCTCACCCTACCACTCTACCCACCGTTCCCAACTCAACCTCCACCACCCTCCATCAACTGTGTCCTTCACCGACCAACCACTTTCATACACCGATCCCATTCACCCTACCCAACCCACCCAACCACCTCCACCAACCCTCTCCTCACCCTACCACTCTACCCACCGTTCCCAACTCAACCTCCACCACCCTCCATCAACTGTGTCCTTCACCGACCAACCACTTTCATACACCGATCCCATTCACCCTACCCAACCCACCCAACCACCTCCGCCAACCCTCTCCACCCAACTAAAAAAAAACCTCCCTAACCAACCCATACACCAACCCTCTCTCCACCCCAACTATAATAACCCCACCCCAACCACGTCCTACATCAACCCTCTCCTCACCCCACTATACCAGCCCTCTCACCCAAACAACCCCTTCACAATCACACTCCCCACTCAACCCTGCACCAACCCTTTACCCCAACCCAGCTCAACACACCAACAGTGTTCAATTAACACCTTTATAAAAAAAAAGCAGATAACTAATTTAGATAAAGCTGTTTTGTGTTCAACTGATTTTTTTTTCCATTCAGCATTGATATAATCAAATCGTATGCATAATTGTGTAATCGATTTTGAGAATCGCTAATGTACATTATGTAAGAATCAATACTTTTCTTCTTCCGTGATAGCCGGTTGTGTTTAAATATGCAAATTGTCTTTACTTCGATTCGATCACGTAATGTTTATGCTAGGGCGTTCTCAGGTCACCATGACATAGGGAAGTGTGTTGTTTTTGTCAGCTTGACACAGGAAGTGTGTTGTTTTTGTCACGTTGAATTAGTAGAAGTGTGTTGTTTTTGTCACGATGACACAGGAAGTGTGTTGTTTTTGTCACGTTGAATTTGTAGAAGTGTGTTGTTTTTTTCACGTTGACACAGGGAAGTGTGTTGTTTTTGTCACGTTGAATTTGTAGAAGTGTGTTGTTTTTGTCACGTTGAATTAGTAGAAGTGTGTTGTTTTTGTCACGTTGAATTAGTAGAAGTGTGTTGTTTTTGTCACGTTGACACAGGAAGTGTGTTGTTATTGTCACGATGATTTAACAGTTCCTATATTCAGCGCACTTCCGCTTCATCCATTTTCTCACTCCTCCAGGACATAGTTCTTTGAATTAAGACCCTTCCAAACAAACTGAACAAAGGCCGTCAAAAAAAGACCACATTGAAAGCCAAACAAAAATTCCAAAGGCTTTCCTATTCAAAAAAAAAGAAATTTCCTTTCCCCCAAAATCTGGCAATACGCCAGCTAAGACGTAATGGTTTACAATAAATTATTTCAATTTTTACGTCAAAGCATATAAAATCTTACACCTAAACAGTGAACGCCATTAATTAAGATCACATTTGTTAAAATTTGTATTTAATTTAATTAAAGACCAACACCTGACAGGAAATTAATTGAAGTACATGTATTCATCGCATATTTATAACTTAACATTTTTTTGGCCAGTTATGTAATTGTTTGCCAGATATTTATGAAGAATTTTACGCCAAATTCATTTAATGTATGGCGATTCTCCGTCAGTAATATTAGCTGTTTTACATACTAAAAACAACAATACATTTTATTCGCTATCCTAGGTTATACTGGATCTAAACCTAACCAGCTACAATATGTTAGGTTTTTGTCTTCGGTGTTTTTTCTTGACCCGTTATACCTCCCTACAATCTAAACCCCCAATCTTACCCCTCACCCCCCCCCCCCCCCCCCGCACGTTGCCGCTCCCGGACCCCTTTACTAAATGTGTAGATGAGGCATTTAATTAACGTTTCTCGAATTCTCGCCTTAATGTATCCAATCCTCGAGGTCTACTCACGTTACGGGTTTCACTTTAAATAGCTAGACGCGTGCCCCCCCCCCCCCCCATCACCTCCCTCATCTCCGTTGAGGTGGGGGCGGTAGGAGAATATATAAGTACGAGAAACTCTAGCAGAGACCAGGGGGTGGGGGGGGGGGTGCCGGGTGAAGCCTAATCTTGCCCACAATCGTGTAACGGTCGGTCATCCCTCCACGGTCGGTCATCCCTCCCCGACTTTGTTCTAAACTTATCCGTCAGTTCCGAGGCTGTTTAATTGGACTCGTTGCTTTATGTTTTAATGACTGCTCTCCCCTCCCCCCTCCCCCCACCTCACTAGGGTGCCAGGCGTTGTTGTTGAGACATTCCGAGGGCTGGAGAGAGAACCGTGTCATTCCGGGATGCCGTTAATAATTAATCGCTAGCTTCCGCGGTACGGAGGAAGTGTTTCAATTTTTATCGCATTCGGACAAAAAAATATTTGCCGGGAGTGCTTTGCTTGCAGAAAGCTTTTTCCTCCTCGTTATTTGAAAGGAAAAAGGCAACCGAATTAGAAAATGATGATGCGTTTATCGAGGCTCCGGCGAGGGTTATTTTAAGATAAGGGGGGAAAGTGTGTGATAAAGATGGTTGTTTTACTAACATTGTAAAATAAACGTATGCATCTTAGTTAGATGTGCAATATTGTTTTCGTCTCGAAATAACTCGCAATAAAAAAATAAATGCAACGTTTAGCTAGGCAAAAGGGAGTACGTTCTGTAGAACACTGTAGAACATTACGCTGAACATTCTAGAACGTATTTAAGATATAACGAGTCAAATGTACATGTGACCCCTGCACGTGATCCAAGGGAAATTAAAGTCAATATTTACATTTGGCTTGTAAACATTGCGAGATAGTAGTCACGTGACGAGAGTGGCTGTATACGTGAATGTTGTGTTAGCGGTTGGGAAACTTAATAAAATCATAACTGGGGAGTTGGGGGGGGGGGGGGGTGAGGACTAAATATAGCCTGAAGAATTGTCCAGCTTGATCTGTCCATTGTGATATAGCTGTCCAGTATGAGCCAACTGTCCATTGTGATCTAACTGTCCAGCATGATCTGTCCATTGTGATATAACTGTCCAGTGTGACTTAACTGTCCTATATGAGCCAACTGTGAAATGCTAGATAACCTACCATCGAATGCGGCATCGGTACTCTGGGCACATCACCGATCCACGTTGGTCAGTTGACCAAATCGCAAAGGACAGTTACAGTGGATATTCATCAAAAAACTTTTTTTAAAAAGAATTCCGGTCGAATAAAGTACAAAAGTTTCCCCATGAGGAACGGCGTGGTCGGATGGTAGAGCGTATAACTGCTAACCCGAACGTTAGCCCGTCGGATGGGTCCGCTAGGGAAACTAAGGTGGCTGGGCTAGGTCCGACCACACGATTCCACGTACGCCGAGTTAGTTGAAACAGATGAACTCTACTTCATCTGCCTCATGTGTCTTGAGCACGAACGGGAAAAGATGATGATGATGATGATGATGATGAGTTTCCCTGTGTGAGTCCACCAGTGCCAGTACAACCAGTTGTCCGGCTGGGCTAATCACGTGGTCTGAGTGGAGCAGTGTAGTGCACGCTGCTCGCGATGGTCAGTGTGAAGGTTGGTGTTGAAATACTGACCATACTGGACTGGCACTAAGCATTTCGCGCTATCCGTCCTGAATTTTAATATAAGCGTTGGCATATGCATATGTTGGAGTGGGGGGTGGGGTGGGGGATGGCGTCTTTAGAATTTTAGACAGGTTTGGGTGGGGCATAGCACGTACAAGGTCTGCAAGCACTGATCTACAACTAGAAGGTCAAACGATGAGTCAAGTCCATAAAGACTGACCAATCGAATATTTACTCATCTTATACATAAATG
Source organism: Physella acuta (assembly GCF_028476545.2). NCBI lineage: Eukaryota > Metazoa > Mollusca > Gastropoda > Physidae > Physella > Physella acuta. The sequence continues at coordinate 133,868 of NW_026732251.1, forward strand.
TTACGATGATTCATCTCTGGGAGGGGGGGGGGTTGTCAGGTGGATCTAATTACCCGGGGTCATATTTTGCCACCATGATTCAATCCGGTGAAGAAAAACAGCTTATAGTTAAAGTTTTGATTCGGAATTAGTTGGGTATTGAAATATGTTTAATCATGATTAGGCCAGGGCTTGGCTTAAGGAAGATTTACTTGAAAAGAGTTGTTGTATGTGTGCCACAGACGTTCTATAGGCCTACATGTATGACACAGTATCAAAACATAAAGCTATAGCTTTATTTAACTAACAAAATTAGTTTTACTAAATGAAGCTATAATTAAACTATAACTTTATACATCCAACAAAATCAACCTTACTAACTGGAGCTATTACTAAGCTATAACTTTTAAAAAATCCAACCAAATTAACGTTAAAGCTGTACTTCACACCTCGAACCAAACTTCTAAAATTACTAAGCTATAACTTTATACACCCAACCAAATAAACGTTACCAAATGAAGCTATAACTTTATACACCCAACCAAATAAACGTTACCAAATGAAGCTATAACTTTATACACCCAACCAAATAAACGTTACCAAATGAAGCTATAACTTTATACACCCAACCAAATAAACGTTACCAAATGAAGCTATAACTTTATACACCCAACCAAATAAACATTACCAAATGAAGCTATAACTTTATACACCCAACCAAATAAACGTTACCAAATGAAGCTATAACTTTATACACCCAACCAAATAAACGTTACCAAATGAAGCTATAACTTTATACACCCAACCAAATAAACATTACCAAATGAAGCTATAACTTTATACACCCAACCAAATAAGCCTTACCAAATGAAGCTATAACTTTATACACCCAACCAAATAAACATTACCAAATGAAGCTATAACTTTATACACCCAACCAAATAAGCCTTACCAAATGAAGCTATAACTGTATACACCCAACCAAATAAACATTACCAAATGAAGCTATAACTTTATACACCCAACCAAATAAACATTACCAAATAAAGCTGTAACTTTATGCACCCAACCAAATAAACGTTACTAAACGAAGCAACATCCTCCATGTGTTGGTAGATGCACGTGGCGAGTGACGGGCTGATTTGTTTGTCCACCGCCAGCGGGAGGGCCCAATTGATTAGCGCGAAAATATACGATCTAGCTGGGTATTACATCATGTCACCAAGCCCGGACCCCCGGGGGGTGTCGCATCGACTTATTTACTTCAGAAAACATCGGGGCTAGAGATTACTAGGCTTGCTCGTGGAGGGAGATGAACTCCCCGGCCGGGGGATGTTACACGAGGGGGAGGCGAGGGTGGAAAGAGAAAGGTCACTCATCTAGTACTCCATAAATTGGGTCAAATATATGATTAGATTATCCAGTGGATTATAATCTGCTTGTTGTGCACTTTGTAGCGTCCATACAATATTAGCGTTTTAAAAACGAGCTAAAAATCGATGCCGGATAAACATATGCGTGCTTCAGTACATCAATGAGGGAGATAACTCGGTAAATAATTGCCACCAAAAACAGTGTTATAAATCTTTTATTATCTCCCTTCTCACATTTTAAGCAACCATACGCACGGTCTGCACCGCGAACATAACGGCAAATGGTGAAGGAAATGTCGAGGGCTTTGGTGCTGGATTTATAGCCTGTCGTTTGTCCTTTGGTATAATTATGCATTGTGCTTGTCTCGCCCGTGGACGGATAGAATGCTAGCACGCCGAGGCGGAGGCGAGTGTATAAATTTGACATTATTCCTGATGCGAGTCCTTGTTTATTTTTTTAAATTTTTTTAAACAGAATTTTCATTGATATAAAACCCGCAGCATGTTATAGCTCACAACAAAGCTCGTCTATTATTATATCTTAGTCGATCTTTTTTTTTTTTTTACAAATACAGGAAACCGCAAATAGTTAAATACATAAACAATCTTTATAGTTGTATTCTGTAAAGATGATTTTATCTTTATGTCCTGTATTATGTTACCCCCCTGATGTTTGCCGGTAGTTGGGTGCTCAATACGATACTGTTGTTGACGTAAGTAAACATCAAAGCAGGTGTAACAGTTTCTACCTGTTAAATGCTTCCCGGATGTTGAACGTCATGGGAAACATAATTAAATCAGATTTAATCTAAATAATTGGATGAAGATTTGGTTTTATACGTTTACTTTAATGTTGTAAAGTTATTGTACATCCGTGACTTTAATAGCCCCCATACCAGTTGTGTGTGTAAACCATATGTCTATTCTCATATCCCTTGTTTGTTGTTTTACAGAATGTCCGCCCTCCATCAGGCTGCGCTTATGTCCAGTGCCCCAATGTTACGGACATTGCTGGACAATGGAGCCTCACCTGGACTTAGGGATAACAAAGGTCAGTATTGTTTAACCGTGTGTGTATGTGTGTGTATAGCCTCTCTTCCACTTCCTTATTAGATCTTTCCCGTCGTTAATTAACACTGGACCTAATTAGTGAATACTACGGCACGGCTAATTGCCAAGAGGCTAAGGGATTTAAAAAAACACACCAAAAATGAAAATATCCATTGTCAATTAGAGATACAACCTAGGTCCAGAAGACTCCATTAGGCATTAGCTCAGTCTGTATGAGATCCCGACCTAGACCACATCGTTTGAATAATGAAGGCGATTTTGGTCGAAAGTTTGGCATCTGACTGCTACTAAAGCATCTTAAGATTATTAAGATGGGGTTACGTGTGGCCTTACTGGACCAATTTTTTTAGTTATCTTTAACGGTAAAAAGTCATTAATGACCCGCCCTTGCGAACCAATTTTTACTACTGCTTCAGAGTTTTTACCCATCAAGACGAGGCACTCGTAGTTCAACGCCTCTCGCTCTGCGACTCGGTTTCTGCAGCACCCGAGTGACTTAATCGTTTCTATTGTTGTATTACAATATAAATGTCACACACGATTTCGCATAAGTACCTACACCACCCCCTCCCCACCCCAACCGTAGAATGGCGCCTCGCACTACACGGGAAGTGTCACCCCCTTCTCACACGAGGAGCGTCGTTATTTGAGGCTTACTAGACTAACAAATATACTTTTATCTACCCACTCTATTTCTGTGAAAATTTCCGCCTCCGGAAAAAAACCCCGGTGCAAGCCCCATCTAAAGTGACACGCCATTGACACAAATAAAACCGCCTATTTGTTCAATAAGTTCCCATATTGTATGCCAGTCAAAAGGACGCCCCCGTAGTTACAGTGGGGGAGTTGGCCTAGAATGTACCTGGTTCCGCCGTACCTGGTTCAGGTAGGATAGTCCGTTTGTCTTCTAAAGTCGTGCTTCATATCCATTCACGCGACGAATTTTTCGTTTGTTCGCGTTGTGTTCGTTACACATACCCCCCCCCCCCCCCCTCCCCAGCTTCCCAGTTTTGTATGACGTCATTGCACGCTCCTATAGTTAAAAACAAACCTTATTTTAACATTAAAAAAAAAGAAGTTATCAACGCAACATCTTGTTTTATTTTAAACAAGAAACAAAACCACTAGACGGTGTCGTGATGTTATCATCACGATGTGTGTTACAGGTTCTCCAACACGTCACTACTGATGTTCTGTGAGTCTAAAAATATTATGTGACGGTTCCCTCCTCCCCCCTCCACTCAATGATAAAACAACTTGAAATAACAGTGAGATATTTGAAACAGTTTCCAATTTTAGATTCCTCCGCTGCATCGAGATACCCGAGAAAATGGGAGATGGGAATTATTTTGAAACTTTGGTGTAGGGGGAGGGGGGGGGGGGCGTCGTTTCCTGTTTGTTGAGTCCAACTCGGCAGTTAACGATAGGCAGATAATGAGATATCGTCTGATGTTTAGTGCACGTCTGCCTACACCTACCTGTTTTTCTGGGTTACATAATATTAAATTTGTTAGTGTTTACTCGACAGTGTTATGCCAATTTTGATCTCGTCGGATGCAAAGCATTCAACTAACAGTCTCGAATAAACTATATAAGATTAGTTACTTCCGTTTTAGCTTCAGAAATTTCCTTTTTTAAATATCTTACTTTTTAATAACTTCATATAAGACCACATTTAAAACATAATCAGTTTAGCTCCAAGCTGTAATGTAAATTTATAGTTAGTAAGAATTCGAAATAAACTTTTGAAGGAAGTTCTTCAGTTAAGCTGCATAAGAGTAACTTCCAAAATTGTGACCGATAATTTGGAGGCGGTAGCGAGGGTCGCCCCAAGTTGAGTTAAATCAAAACTAATTGTTTCGCGTCTTCGTAAAAACACACTCATAAATCTGGCCATTTTTTGCTATTGTGTCTGGCTACTGGAATTGATCGTTAAAACCCGGCGCCGGTTCTGCTGACCGGTTTCCGTGATACGGAATGTCTTTATGAAACTGATCTACGGGACACATATTCATAGGATGCTAAGCCTGATAGCTGGAATCCTGGGATATAATACCTAATTATCTCTGGTATGTTAACACTGTGGTCAGAATTCTTTTCTCCGGACGATGACCCGTGGGCGGTATATCACTTCAAGTAACAAATAAGAAAAAAAAAGGCACCAAAAGAAAGTCATAATAAGAACAAAAAATGATTACTACCTTAACAAGAAGAAAAATAAAAATAAAAACAAAAAGTGACCACTGAACTGACCCATCCTCCCACGTTATGGCAGCTATAACGTCCTTATTAATCTACATAAAAACTGTTTTTATTTATTAAGTGGACAATAAATCGTTGCTCGCGCTGATCGATCAACCAATTCAATCCAACACAAGGAAATACGTAGCGCCATTGTGGCGTGTACATAGCATGATTCATAGGACGAGGAACGCTCGAGTGTCTTTCAGCCGTGAGAGAGTTCTATCTTTTTTTTTGTTTATCCCACGGTTTTCTCTTCCTGCTTTTCTATATTCTGCCGATGGTTTGTTTCATCTGTTGACATCAACACCTTAATTTGATTTATACAAAATATTTGAATTTAAAAAAAAAAATGAGCGTAGCGAGAACAATGTTTTTGTTTTCAAAGAAATAAATCCCAACCTAAACCAATAAGAAATATAAAAGTGCAAATCAGATATTGCTTTTCACTTTTTGAACTCTCTTTGTTATTTGATTAATGTAACTGGAGCTGCAATTAACAAATAAATAACATATTCCCATTGTTGAGTAAACGTAGATTCTATTCTTTTAAAAACATACAGGAAATGGAAGTTACCTTGTCAGCTCGTTGGAGCTATATCGTTTTTCATAACAAATTTAAATTGAAAAAAAAAACAATAATTCTCATAATAAATTTATAAAAATGAATACGTACTTACGAGTTGGTGTAAAAAGTTGTATTATTTTATTTTAAAATCCCGTTTAAAGTTACATAATAGCATGTTCTTGTAATACTACTCCTTTTATTTAGAGATCTAAAATTTTACAAAGTTAGTTTTCGACACTAGTATTAGTATTCCCGATATGTGTGTTAGCGTGTATGCGAGATTTTATCCCCAGCAATGGCATTTGATAACATATTTCCCCTGTATCTCAACCCAAACACAGGTATGATAGCGCTACACTATGCCACCTGGCAAGGCGTCCCCCAGTCTGTCCAGATTTTACTACAGAAAGGTTCCCCGGTCAACGAGCAGGCCCTCAACGGCGAGACGCCCCTGCACCTGGCCTCACAACATGGACATTTTGAAGTTGTAAGTACATCCGCAGTAAAATAGTTCCTTTCAGAAATAGACATTTTACACCAGCATGAGACTATCATCACTACATACATTTACAAAAAAAAGGAAAATAAAAGAGAGAGAGAGAGAAATAGATATTACACCTATCATCACTGCAGACATTTTTAAAAAAAGAAAAAAAAAGAGAGAGAGAGAAAAATAGACATTTACATGATCTGTCATTATTACTGGCATTTACAAAAAATAAAAAAATAAAAAAATGGACGTTTACATAGACATGAGACTCTTACAGACATGGAAAAAAAGGAGAAGAAGACTTTAATGTTGACACTGAAATACTTATAAGCATCTTTACATAAACTGACACATTAAAGAATACATTGACATTTAAATTAAAGAAAAAATTCACATTGACATTAAAGCGTACGTGGACATTCACATCAAAGCATAAATTGACATTCACACTAAAGCATACATTAACCTTTACATCAAAGCATAAATTAACATTCACATTAAAACATACATAGCATTTTTACATGAAAGCATAAATTGACATGTACATCGGTATGGAAATTTACAACACCACGGAAAGAGTCATTTACCCCAAAACAGACACGCTCGTATATATTTAACACGTATCGGACTATGGCGCGGTCAGTTAATGGTCAAATATGTATGACCACTCCATCACTATCACGTGTAAATGAGAACTGCTAGAAAAACGCCCTCGCCGATACAAGTGTTCTGAGATCGAACTCATGTCCCTACGGTCAGTTCGGCGAAGTTAAGCTGGACATTGTATTGGCAATACCTGCCTTGAACTCACACAAATTTTTGCTTATAATACTTGGATTCATTAAGCCGCCATATTAAAAGGGAGAACATTGCTGACTCACTTCGTGTGTATGCGTGATAACTTTTTTTTTGTGTTGGTCAGTGTGAGCACGCGATCGGGCATGAACTGACCTCTGAGACACGTGACTGTTAGAGCCTCGTCTTAATCCCCAGGCGACCCTGCTGCTGAACCAGCACGCTGACCCCACCATCTGCAACAAGGAGCTCAAGACAGCCCTCGACTTGGCCTGTGAGTTTGGGAAAACACGAGTAAGTACCATTTCAAAGATGCGGCTGGTTGCTGTTTTTTTTAGTTTATTTTACTATATAAACCTTAAGGATTGGTTAGAATCGCATGCTTATTGAGCGAGGGTGATATTTCTGAGCGAATTGTGAGTTTTGTGTACACCTTCCTAATTGACAGCTAGACAATGGGGAAAACGTAGTGTTTAATACATTTCATGAATAATCTGTAGACTCTATAGCACGGGTTCCCAACCTGGGGGTCGCGACCCCCCTGGGGGTCGCGAAGGTCTTTCTCGGGGGTCGCCAACTGGTATACTAAACCTTAGTAATTTGAAACAAAACATAAATATTTAGAAGAATTTTTGAAATTCGGCTTCATTAACATCACTGGAATTGTAATAGAGAAGAAACAAAGCGCACTGTACAATGTTGTTCTCAGTCACGAATCTATGAAATCTTCAAAACTAAAACGTCATTTGAGACGAGTCATTCGGAATACACCAAAAAATATATGGAGTTCTTTCGTCGATAAGAAGCTAGTTGCAAACGCCAGAGACTTGATCGAACAGGAAGTTTTCACCAGCATTAGTGCAAGCATCAAATGAAGTCGCGATAGAAAATGCCAATCAAAAAAAAAAAAAAAACAATAGGAGAAAATCTCATCAAACGCTGCATGTACGTAAATGTTAAATAACACATTTTTATTGAAATTAAGCTTTCACCATTGTTTGCTTTTCAAGATGATAAATCAACAGACGTGAATTCGTGTTCGCAGTTGCTGGTCTGTGTCTATATTCATGCGGATGATAGCATAGATAAAAGAGTTGCTCTTTTGTGAAGATAGCATGGAGAAAAGAAATATCTTTTTTGAAACTGGATGATTAAATTGGGTTAGAACGGCTGTGGGGGTTTGTACGGATGGTGCGCCATCATGTTTAGCTCAAATTTCAGAAAACAGACAAGATTTAGCTCCCTAACCGCTGCCTTAACCAATCGACATCAAGAGTCCATTGCTAGTATAAGTCGTAAATTATATAAAACGAGCCGGCCCGCGGCATAACATACGCCGCTATTTAGTTGTTTCTAATTTTCAATAATTCATAATTTGTGAATTCGACAGTACCAACGCTGACACTGAAAATATTTCTTTAAAACACTATAAGTAGCTCGTTAAGGACCATAACCCCCCCCTTCCTTCCCCCCCCCTCGCCCCCCCCCCCCCTACGTTTAAAATCGTTGGCTCTGCTTGTAAACATTTAGAGTGAACACAGCTCACTAAAACCATGTAGGGGTGGGGAGGTAGGGAGAGCGTTTGCAGCTTGTTTTCTAACGGCTCGAAGAAGAGAATTATATATATAGATCTGGAGCCTTCAAAGAACTGAGCAAAAACATTAATATAGATCACGAGGTTCTGCTCTTCTACACTACAGTACGCTGGCTGTCAAACGAAATGTTGTAAATTGTGTTTTCGAATTGAAATCTGAAATCAAATTGTTCTTGGGAGTGCAAAGGAAACAAGACTTTTTGGTATACTTAAAACGACATAGAGTGGTTAGAGAGAGTATCAAACCTAGCAGATATGTTCGAACATCAAGATAAGCTTAACCTGAAGCTTCAGGGAAAATGAACGAATATTATAACTTTCCATGATAATCTCGGGGCATTTTTATCAAAGCTGCAAAATCGGTAAAGAAAACAAATCTTAGAAATATTGTAAATTTGAGAAACTCTGCAGTGTGGTAGATGAATCTGATTGTGAGATAATTAAAATTTTGAAAGAAGAGATTTCTGGGCATCTTGAATCTCTTGAAAACGAACTGTATCGCTATTTCTCTGAGATGAAAAAAGAAGAATCTGCATTCACGCATTACCCATTCTCTTCTTCCCTTGATGTTGCCAGCATTCCCGATGAATTACAAGATGAATTCTTTGATTTGCAGAATGATTCCGAGTAAGATGAAAAACTGCAGACACAATTTTGGTGTAGTATTCACCATTCATACCCAAACGTAAAATTGATTGACTTTTCGAGAATATATTTTCAACACTATTCTTCGATTAAAAACAAAATTAAGATAATTATAATGACATAGGTTGGCGTTAACAATTTAAAAAAAATAATTAAAAACTTAACCACGAAAGTTTAGTGAATAGTATGCAATTTTACTCATGCTATTAAAACAGTTATCAAGAGTAGTTCATATTGAAAGTCTACTAGAAAATCTTATTTTAGTGTTTATTAATTTCCATACTAATTTCGGCTTTTTAATTCTATGTGGGTCGCGGGTCACTTAATTTTTATAAAAGGGGGTCGCCACTCGAAAAAGGTTGGGAACCACTGCTCTATAGTGATTTTTTGTATCTTGTGAAACATCTCACGCATAATACTTAACTTGTATATTTTGTTAACAGTCAATTAGCTAAGACACGAAGAGCTTTAGCGCGAGAGACGCGAGGGTTGTACCCTCATCACGTGACCAAGTCGCGATTCTTTATTTATTTATTTACAGTGAGCTCGCAGACAGCTGTTTTGTGTGTGTTTGTTTTTCTTTTGTGAGAGTGTGCGGGTTAGGTTTTGTTGGGGACATTGTGCTTTCGGCAACTCCCACAACTTTCACCTTCTGCCGTATGTAATTATTTTTAGATGGTTTACCACCCATGGTGAAATGATTGATTAAACCATCCCGACTAATTCTTAGTCACGTACATAAGTATGGGTGAAACTTTATGAAATCATTTTGGGTTTGGTGCCTAGCAATAGAAGGGGGTTGAGTTTAAAAATGGTCTAAAAATTTTAATTTATTTTTAAGGGGACCACTTATCCAAGTTTTAGGAAACAGTATATTAAGTGTGTGCTCTTTATTTTAAAAAAATAGAAGGAAAATACTTATATTAACCCCTCCCCCCCCCCCCTCTCTCTCTCTCTGCGCTCGTCTATTAATGTTTCACATCTTTGTTCTTTAAAAAAGTCAGTGGTTCACGGCTATTTTAAGAATTGGCCCTCGAGTACATGCTCGTGTACTGACTACATGCTCCCATTAATAACACGCCCCCGCTTTGATGTGCGGACCAACTTTTCAAATCAATCACCTTCAGAGTTTATTATGTACCTGGCAGGTAGCTCGGACTATCCCAGCCTTCACTTCCCGAGATTGATGGCGACTAACGAATTAATTAATTAGACCACAACAAATACATTCCTGCATAATTAGCGGTGTCCGATAAGACAAGGACCATGTTCTGTCCGTTTTTTTAAACTCCCAACTACAATGGTAAATGACAGGGATGGAATATTTCACCTGGAATCCAATGCCCACCTGTCTTTTATTCGACCTGTTCCGCCTTATTTAAAAAAAAAAAACTGCTGTTTTGATTATATTCAAAGTGAGCATACCAGCGAAGATTTATTCTTTGGCAATTTCAGTACAGATTAGCGCATGTCACACTTTGACGTAGCACTCTTTTCAAGTTATAATCATTGCGTATTTGTAAGCATTGGGTTCATTTTGCTGCTGTTCATACATTTTAAATCCCAAATGAAGATCCGGTGTGATGAAAGAGCATGCGCATTACATATAATGCGATGAACATGCGCAGTATCTATTCTGTTTTTTCCCACGTTTTCTTTAACTTGCTTTCGCGTCTGTTTGTTTGTCTTTCCATCAAATCTTGCGATCGAAATTTCGGGCACTTCCCAGTTAGCTAGCGCGCTGAAATTTTCAGGGAAGCTTTGTTTCCGATGACAATACAATATTAAATTATTATTATTACTAAATTGATCCATGGAAATTGATCATTATTGATCATTTTAGACTCCTATTGATTTGTACAAAAAAGGGACATAACCTAGTAATTTTAATTTGATAAAAACAAGGTTCGATACTTTCCCTCTTCTGAAATCTACTTTTTAGTTCAATCAGAAAACGTGGGTTTTTAAAAAAAATTTAATGATAATTAATAAGCAGCTAAACTACGTATCTTTCCCAAACCACTTATTACACTACCATATTTGTGTGTGGGTAAATTTTTGTTCTGTTTTTTGTTCTTAAGTCTTGAAACAAATAAACCCCTCGCGCTTCCCTCGTCCCACAACCGACTCTTGTTAAAGATGTTTCTGATAGATTCATCGTCTGGGTGTCTTGTCTTCATCAGGTGGTTGAGCTGCTGTTACGTAGCAATCTTTGCCAGAAACTTCTGGAAGATTCGCCCACGGATAATCTGGACAACAACCGGACGACCTGTTTACACCTGGCCGCTAGAGGCGGACATGTCGATATAATCAAGTAAGTCCTGGCGCCATTAGTCCCTACTTAATGAGCCAGCTAACGAATGAATTAAATACTCGACTTAATGTAAACAAAATATATGGAGTAATTTCGTTCAAAGTTTAAGTAAGACTTTACTCGCCGAACTTCGCAGTTGGACTTAAGAACTGACCCACCAACCAGAAATATACCTCGATGTTTGAACTCTAAGCCAACAACGACCTTGACATATCCTCATTCTGTTTATGAACGTAAAATAACAAGACAGATCTAGATTTAGTTAGAACCTCGAAGAAATTTGCCTCGAAAACGAACCGGCTTCTGAGTTTGTCGATTTGACATTTAACACATGTATTATTGTTATTATTTAAAGTTTGACCTATTAACCCTTTGATTGCCTGACATAAAGTTGACGTATTAACCTTTTTACTGTCCTACATTAAAGTTGACCTATTAACCCTTTGATTGTCCGACTTTAAAGTTGACCTATTAACCCTTTGATTGTCCGACTTTAAAGTTGACCTATTAACCCTTTGATTGTCCGACTTTAAAGTTGACCTATTAACCCTTTGATTGTCTTTGTGCAGGCTACTGTTGCAGGCTGGGATGAACATCAATAGGTCAACCCTGAAGGGCACGTGTCTGCACGAGGCAGCCCTCGCTGGGAGAACGGAAGCTGTGAGGCTACTACTGGATGTAAGTATGGGGGCTTTGGGTGCTCACTCCACAGTCAGTGGGTTGCTTGGGCTCACTGCGATATAGGGGCTGGGTTTAGGGCTTGGCGACCATAGTGGAGGGGGCTTGGCTTGGGGTTTAGTGTTCGTGAGTCCCTTCACAGTGTAGGGGGCTACTGTTTGAATGTTTCTGAGTCCCGCCACTGTGTTGAATATCGTCGTGGAGCATACTGGTAATGTACACCAAGATGGCGGCCAAGTCTTAATAAAATGTATTTTCCCAGATCTGCTACTCTCGACAAAATCAAGTCTTAGTACCACCCTACAGCATGGATTTTTCACTGCAACATTCTACGGTGCACCCTCTACCCATTCAGCCCATTACGCCCTCCCCAGGCGCCCCGGCCCTTCTTGTGCATCGGATAAAAAAAGGTTACACGTGTAACAACGTGAGACCACTTGTAAAGCAATCAACCTGTGTTAGTAGCTTCCTCCCAGTCGAGATGCTTTGTGTATATTACTCCCCCACCCCCCACCTACACTTAATATACGACACGTCCCACCCCTGGTGAATTCCCCGACCCCCAACTTCACCAATCCTAACATCTCGGTCGTTTGTTTTTGAAAACACCTTTTTATCTGACAACCGCTGGGTTGTTTTTTTTTCTTCCTCTCTAATCGAAATAGCGCCCTCGTATAGACTCGGGCGTGAGCAATAACCCAGCGCGTCTACTCGCTCACGTGTTTGTTTTATGCACTAGCCTTAGATACACCTACAATATAACCCGATACACGCGGTACACACAGTTGTAAATTGCCAACATCTGCTTAATGTTTAAAAAAAATATAACTCAGGTGGATATTGTCTGGTTGTGCTGTTGTATCGTCCATCCATCTCCACGCCCACAATTTTTTACCGACATGATAAATATAAAATAAAGCGTTAAATTTTTGTTCATGTGATATACGACGATCACATGTGGTTTTCATTATTTGCATCTTGGCCTCGAGGTTTAAGCCGGGCTGTAAAACCTCAACACATTTAACTGTCACGTGATTTCATATTAACCTTCCCTGTTCTATGTCCCGGCAATTAGCGGTGTGCATTATAGTGTTTTCTTTAATTAGCCTCCACAGGTGCATGGTTAATTTAATTAAAACATGGAGTTCTCTACCCCCCCCCCCTCGCGAGTTGGACTCACCCTCGCCACCATCCTCGGGAACAGTAGAAGTAACGTGAGAAGTACGACTCGGACATTCTTGACATTTGGACTCGTGTCCCGTGTTTACAAGTTTGTCGATCTCTGGCGTCCCGAGGGCTAAATGTCACAGCTTGTGTGTGTTGAAACAAGGGGGGGGGGGGGGGGTTGAGAAAAGTTGCTGCTCTCTGGAAGAGGTTGATTGTGACCTTGACAATTTTCATCCGCGAACACATCCTTTATGTAAAATACGTGGTTGCAGATTTTAGGTGGAGTTATAATTATTTTAATGTGATTCCCAACTTGTTTGTTGCCAACTGTTGGAAGTTGACGAAAATAAAACTTAAGCAATGCTTTGTTAGCTGTCAGGGTCAAAACACTGTTCCTCATTCACAATGCCTGGGCTACAGAAATTAGTCTTACAATGTGGGCTACAGAAGTCAGCCATACAGTGGGCTACAGAAGTCAGCCATACAGTGGGCTACAGAAGTCAGCCATACAGTGGGCTACAGAAGTTAGCCATATAGTGTGCTACAGAAGTCAGCCATACAGTATGGGCTACAGAATACAGCCATACAGTGGGCTACAGAAGTCAGCCATACAGTGGGCTACAGAAGTCAGCCATACAGTGGGCTACAGAAGTCAGCCATATAGTGGGCTACAGAAGTCAGCCATACAATGGGCTACAGAAGTTAGCCATATAGTGGGCTACAGAAGTTAGCCATATAGTGGGCTACAGAAGTCAGCCATACAGTGGGCTACAGAAGTCAGCCATACAGTGGGCTACAGAAGTTAGCCATATAGTGGGCTACAGAAGTCAGCCATACAGTGGGCTACAGAAGTCAGCCATATAGTGGGCTACAGAAGTTAGCCATATAGTGGGCTACAGAAGTCAGCCATACAGTGGGCTACAGAAGTCAGCCATACAGTGGGCTACAGAAGTTAGCCATATAGTGGGCTACAGAAGTCAGCCATATAGTGGGCTACAGAAGTCAGCCATACAGTGGGCTACAGAAGTCAGCCATATAGTGGGCTACAGAAGTTAGCTATATAGTGGGCTACAGAAGTCAGACATACAGTGGGCTACAGAAGTCAGCCATATAGTGGGCTACAGAAGTTAGCCATATAGTGGGCTACAGAAGTCAGCCATACAGTGGGCTACAGAAGTTAGCCATATAGTGGGCTACAGAAGTTAGCCATATAGTGGGCTACAGAAGTCAGCCATACAGTGGGCTACAGAAGTTAGCCATATAGTGGGCTACAGAAGTTAGCCATATAGTGGGCTACAGAAGTCAGCCATACAGTGGGCTACAGAAATCAGCCATACAGTGGGCTACAGAAGTCAGCCATACAGTGGGCTACAGAAGTCAGCCATACAGTGGGCTACAGAAGTTAGCCATATAGTGGGCTACAGAAGTCAGCCATATAGTGGGCTACAGAAGTTAGCCATATAGTGAGCTACAGAAGTCAGCCATATAGTGGGCTACAGATGTCAGCCATATAGTGGGCTACAGAAGTTAGCCATATAGTGGGCTACAGAAGTCAGCCATATAGTGGGCTACAGAAGTTAGCCATATAGTGAGCTACAGAAGTCAGCCATATAGTGGGCTACAGAAGTCAGCCATACAGTGGGCTACAGAAGTCAGCCATACAGTGGGCTACAGAAGTCAGCCATATAGTGGGCTACAGAAGTCAGCCATATAGCGTCACTTACACCTTTGCCCTGCGTGTTTTAACTGAACTGCCCACTTTAAATAAACATTTAAAATTTCTCCCAGTGGTCAGAGCGAGCCTAAAGTAAATCCACGTTTGGCGCTGTCCACTGTTTGTGTTTGTTAATACAACGAGCAACGGAGACGGACAAATGACCAGACTTAAAAATGTTTGAATTTTCTTAGCATAATCTCCCAAACTTCTTGAGCAACGAACGCATTTCCGGCAACATGACGTTTTTTTTTTAAACAGGAGACATTCTTCCCGTAACTGGACGTTGTCCTCACAACTGGACGTTCTTCTCATAACTGGACATTCTTCAAAAAACTGGACATTCTTCCCACAACTGGACATTCTTCTCATAACTGGAAATTCTTCAAAAAACTGGACATTCTTCCCACAACTGGACATTCTTCTCATAACTGGAAATTCTTCCCACAACTGGACATTCTTCTCATAACTGGAAATTCTTAAAAAAACTGGACATTCTTCCCACAACTGGACATTCTTCTCATAACTGGACATTTTTCCCACAACTGGACATTCTTCTCATAACTGGACATTCTTCCCACAACTGGACATTCTTCTCATAACTGGACATTCTTCCCACAACTGGACATTGCCCTAGGAACTGGACATTCTTCTCATAACTGGACATTCTTCAAACAACTGGACATTGCCCCAGCAACTCGACATATCCCCCACAACTGGACATTGCCCCCACAATTGGGCATTCTTCCCACTGCTGGACACCATCACCACAACTGGACATTACACCTTCAACCGGGCACTATCCCACATGTGTTTATTATTCTCACATTTGAATCCCATTACCACATCTAGACACTGTTCACACAACTGAACACTATTCAAGCTTTGGGAAGGAAATAAATCCAATCGTGCTATTTCGAATGGGTCAAAATCAAGTCAGATTTAACTGCAAACCCATCAACAGACAAACGTGACCTAAGTAAAATGTATTCTAACCCCCCCCCCCCCCCCCCGCTCCCACACACACACTTATACCATAAGCAAGGATAGGACAAATTTTCCCCACTTTCCACTTTTCCCACTGCGAGCCAGGAAACTCCACAACTTTCTCATATTTAACATCGCAGTATATTTTAGTTCCCTGTAGATCCCTTCAATTGTGTAAATGAGGTTCTCACGGCAAATTACAGGATGCTGCTGATTGCTATTTTTACATTAAAATCACGTGATACCCAACGACCACTTTCACCCACATATGCACCTAAGTGTATCTAAAATCCAACGAATCAATCAAGGTCACAATGCATGTGTATTCGTTAAACTGATTTCACACATACCATATTTCTTTCTCTCCACACATACCATATTTCTTTCCACACATACTCACACGCACACACACACACACGTTAAAACCCCCCTCGTTGCCGACAGACGATTGAGGCGACACCGAGGGTCCTATATACTGTTGTGCATGTCCGGTCTTGAAGACGGTTCTTCTGAACTTTTTGCACATCTCTACTGTGATTTTACAAGTCTTCCTTGTTCCCTATGGCCTACTCATTTCTTCTCTCTCTCCTCTCTCTCTCGCGCTCTCTCTCTCTATGTGAGTGTACAATGGGGGGGGGGGGGGGGGTCCTAGTAGAGAAGTGAGCCAAGTGGTCTATACGCCACTAAACTGGGTTTCACTTTTTAATTTCGTCGCAGTGGCGTATCTAGGGTATCCCTCTTTCTCGTGGTTTACTTTTTTGAAAAAAGGGAATTCAGTGCTACAAATGGTTGTGGGTGGTGTCCAAATCAATTATCGATCTAGGGCGCCATAATTTTATTCAGATACATTTAACAGGGAAAAAAGAATTGTTGCCAAAAATTTATACTTTGACTAGCAACACAAAAATCGATAGTGTCCAACAAGCAGTGTATGTGTGTGAGGAGGAGGGGGGGTGGGTCACATCAATGCACCATTGTTTTGTCTCATGATCAATTCAATGACGACTATTTACACGATAAAATGGCTTTTAATGTCTCTGTTTGCGCGTGTTTCTCTCCTCCCCCACCCACCCCCCTCCAACCAAAACTGCCCCGTTTCTGTTCCCCACACACCTTATCAGCAATCACGTGATCCCGGAGCAGATCACAAAAGCTGCTGACAGCTAACCGCAATTCTCACACGTCTGCGCCACTCGGCGACCTTGAGATAACCGCTGTTGAGGGCCCCGTGTGTTTTAATGGCTCGCGAGACGTTCAACTTGACGTCTGCAACAAACGCCGGGCTCTGTCGAGTGTTGATTAAAATCCGACTCGATGGACTCGGCTAGTTTTTACAGGTTTCTTAGTTGAAAGAATTAAAGACGCGGATTCGAACACACGACACTCGGACCTCTTGGGGTTCTTTTGTTTGATGCCCTTTGTTTGTAATGGATAAGTAGTACCGTAGCAATGTGGTAGTACCTCACCACAATGGGGTAGTACCTCACCACAATATGGTAGTACTTCACCACAATATGGTAGTACCTCACCACAATGGGGTAGTACCTTACCACTATGTGATTATCTCACCACAAAGCATTGGTCCCCACCCCAGTGCAATTGTACCTCAGCGGAGTAGTACCACACTGTGCACTAGTACCTCACCACAGTACTGGTAGTACCTCACCATACTGTGCACTAGTACCTCACCACACTGCACTAGTACCTCACCACAGTACTGGTAGTACCTCACCATACTGTGCACTAGTACCTTACCACACTGTACTAGTACCTCACCACAGTACTGGTAGTACCTCACCACACTGTTCTAGTACATCACCACACTGCACTAGTACATCACCACACTGCACTAGTACATCACCACACTGCACTAGTACATCACCACACTGCACTAGTACATCACCACACTGCACTAGTACATCACCACACTGCACTAGTACCTCACCACAGTACTGGTAGTACCTCACCACACTGCTCTAGTACCTCACCACACTGCACTAGTACCTCACCACAATACTGGTAGTACCTCACTACACTGCACTAATACCTCACCACAATACTGGTAACAACTGTGGTCGGTAACTTGCTTCTTGTGGCTGCAGACCAGCCAATGGCCACAAAGAACACA
This sequence comes from Physella acuta, assembly GCF_028476545.2. Classification (NCBI taxonomy): domain Eukaryota; kingdom Metazoa; phylum Mollusca; class Gastropoda; family Physidae; genus Physella; species Physella acuta. The sequence continues at coordinate 151,612 of NW_026732251.1, forward strand.
TAAAGCCCTTTACATTAGGTATCAAACTAGAATAACACACCCAAACTATTTTCAGTGCGTCTCCTATGTTGTGATGTGTAGAATTAAATCTCTAACATAGTGTTTGAGCTTACACTCAATAAGGACTGAGCGCCACATTTATGGCACACAATAGATCTACTTTACTCATGCATTTCGTTAAGATTATCGTATGCTAACCAAACTACACACAGATCTCGCAGATAGATACAGATCTTGTCCATTCTCCCAGGAATTTGTATTGGGTTTCGTATGGTAACTCATAGACCAAACTCGCACATTGCCACAGATATAATCCATTCTTCCAGGATTTGGTATTATATTTCTAATGCAAACATCGTACCAAAAGTCGCACATTGCTGAAGATCTATTTCATTCTTTCAGTATTTTGTACTAGACTGTACGCTAACTCTAACACCCCGCATTTCGATTACATTCATCCACTTCCTGACCTTGAGAAAGTCAATGAACTCCAGCCTGCCTGGTTCGTCACAGTGGCCCGATTCAAATTGTATTTAATTGGCGACAGGAGCAGCTGCGACCTCCATTTTGTTTTTTGGCGTGCTGGCCGTAAACTAACAAGATCATCGGGCCTTTTGTCAGAAGCGGAAGTCGTTTCTTTTTGCAACATTGATTTGAGAGTTGTAACCTCTTCTACGTCCGCGCTTCCTCGGTCGAAGTTGGGCTTTGAAAATATGCGTTCACTTTCTGAACGTTGTGTTGTAACATACTTTTATTTAGTTATATCTCATCAATAAATTTTAGTAGGATAAGGACAAGGTTGATGAGTAGGGTCAAATTAAGACTTAATTATCGTTGTTCAAACATTGAACGAAACCCTTCCCTCTGGTTGTTGGAAGTTACACAACATGGTGGTGTAACATTGATATTATTAGTAACTTTGAGTCGTGGGACGAGCGGATTAGTTTTTCTGAATAAAACACTGAAGTCTGTTTCTAGTATAAATAGAGTTCGTCGTTCCTTGGTCTCCACTCTTACTGGTGTGATACCCTCATGCGAGTGCTGTTTGAACTATTGTTGTTTTTTTTTGTTTTTTTTTAACTACCCATGTATTGGTTATGTTAGTTACGATAGCTAAACCCATGATATATGTTTTACGGTCTTAAAGAATTATTTAGATATTATCATCATCATCTTTTCCTTTTGTGCCCAAGACACATGGGGCCGACAAAGAAAGCTCCCTCCCTCCACTTCTGTTGGTCTCCGATAATTTTCCTGGCAGTCCCCCATGACAGTCCTGCCTCTGCCAGCTGCTTCCCATTATTTGGCGATAAAAAAATTTCCCCAAAAAAAAAAAGTAAATTTGGCTAAACAAGAAAGTACCAGTCTGTGTTGTAAATTTAATTTCATCTGACGGAGACCTGATGCTGAAATATTGGTTTTTAAATCTTAATTTTAAAACTTACATTTTTTAAAAATTGTTTAATTTGGAAATAACTAAAAATACGAACATAATCATCATGGGTGACTAGATTATCTATATATTGCCGAATATAGTTAAATTTTTTTGGTGTTGGAATAACAAATCTTAACAGTTGAAAACTTGGCGTGTTTTGATTCACCCTCAACAGTTGCACATTCCAAGGTCGGGTATGTCGTCTGGCCGTCATCACGCAGTCACCGAAATAAACGATTTGCAGACGTGAACTGCCGCGTGTAGGTAAACCTAACAAATCCCCACTTCCGGTATGCAGTCACCCAACCTTGTTGCTATTCTTAGCATCAGTAAGTCATGTGACACTCGAACATAAATTATCCGTAAATAGAAAGCTGTAGACGTCTGCTAATGGCTTTTGAGTGGCGCAAGCAGGTTTTATGGTGCGCGACTTTCTTCAGGCTGAGATGTAACGTTTTCTCGACTTTACCGATATGCTCATTATACACGTATCACCCCTTGGTGTCGTAAATCTGAGTTTAGACGCGTTCATTGAAGAAAGTATTTTACTTGAATAACGCTAAGTACTTTGCGTCTGCTGACGTCAGTGCGAGTCACGTTTAAATAAAGTATGACAACTCATGACTCCTGTGTCATTAATTAGACATGTTAATTATCAAGCAGTCGTCTGTGTTCTCATTCGACAACCGGATGAAATTTGTTAATGAATTGCTTTTATAAGAAAAAAGTATGTACGTTAGGGTCAAACAACATGAGGTAGTTGTCAAAAAAAATCAAATCGTTTGGTATCTTTATTTCAACAGTTACACTAATCCAATCACTAATCCTAGCCTTAAATATAATCTTCACCCAACACCCAATCCGTCGGCGTGGTACGGCTAAACCCATAGTGTCAAAACATCTAACCCCAACGCAGCCACCCTTAAGCACACCCATGTGTCGGCGGGGGCCAGCCTTTGTTCTCCGCGAGGGACGATCTCTCTCGTGGATTACCTTCCTCACACTTTGACCTTTGGGAGCCGGGGGTCGAGGGTTTAGTGTGACGATCAGACTTTTCCTGCGGTCGATTTCTGCTCAGCTGTGTTCGCGTGATGGCATTTCGGGATCGAATCCGGTATAGATTGATAGCATCGTTTACTCGCGGAGTTGGCGCTGTCTGAATTGTGTGGCTGAAAACTAGAAAATTTCGGACTATTGTTTTTTTTTCTTTTTCTGCGAATATCTTTCTTTCTATTCAAATACACTACACTCGAAAAAGGCTGGATAGTACATTTTTAAGTAATGATTTCGCACTGTATTATTGGAGAAATCCGCCCTAAACCTAATCCCCGTCGTATCTTGTTATCTCGCCAAGTCTCGTATGATGTAAGTCAGGTTTCCGTGACACGAGTCTCTTGTTAACACGTCGCCACGAGCAGGTCGTGTTCTTGATCCCGCTTATCTCTTACCTCACTCACACTCGCTTATAAACACGGCCTCGCACACGCCTCGTGCACTCACGTCCAGCTGACATTATTACTTTACCCACGCCACGCCCCGCAGCTCGTGTATCCACCGAGCCCAAACTTTAAAGCTTCTTTCAACAAAGAAAAAAAAAAATGACGAGCCGCTAATGAGGGCTTTTAGTGTAAAACATGACATTTAACACATTATCAATAATTAATTAAAAGGCACGTGACAATGAGCTCATTAAGATATTACTGCCACAAACGTGTCAATATCGCATGTTTAATATATTTTTAAAAGTTCTTCCAATTTACGAATTCTTTGCACCGCACACAAATAAGCTACAGGGTTATCACTGCTTCTCTCCCCTTGCCAACCAACCTACCCCAATAATCGCGTTTCAGACATCTAATCTTGAAACTGGAGTAAGTCTATTAAAAGACACGTGACTCAGTGACACTGGGAATAAATATACAAATACCCTCGCCACCAGGCTCGGCTTATGACTTTCTCCTGTACCAGATCCTTTTTTATAGTGCTCGGGCTTTCTGCCTCCATTTTTCTGGCACTGAAGATTGTCTTGTGGGCGTTGGCTGTGGTTTTGGCGGTTTAAAATTTTGCCGAAGGTTAAGTTTTCGCCGAAGGTTGAGATTTAAGTAAGCTTTGATTTATAAAAGGCGTTTACTTAAATTGTCGTACTCCAACTCCTGATCTTTCAAACTAAGATAACCGTCTGAAATATAAAATTAACCCTTACTGGTATCAGCCTGGACTGAGGTCAATTTGGCATCATAAAATATAACAGGATTTACCAGCTGATCTTGTTCCCGCCCCTCTCTAGAAAAGCTCACTTCCGGGAAAATGTATCCCCATACATCCACATAAAGTCCATTTTCAGTAAATGAAAAAAAATTCCACCCAGCGGTATCCGAACTCGAGTCTTTTCGGGTTAGGAATCATGCTGTCTACTGCCTGACAACGTTAGCAATATCAGGGTTATGTATTTTATTCTTCCATCTGTGTGTTGTCGACGTGTACTAAAATCAGAGTTATAATGTCTTTCTTTCCTCCAACAGTGTGGTGTTGACGTGTACTAAAATCGATGTTGTAATGTCTTTCTTTCCAGTAGTGTGGTGTTTGCCTGTACTAATATCCGGGTTGTAATGTCTTTCTTTCTTTCCTCCAACACTGTGGGGTTGACGTGTATTAAAATCCGGGTTGTAATGTCTTTCTTTCCTCCAACAGTGTGGGGTTGACGTGTACTAAAATCCGGGTTGTAATGTCTCTCTTTCCTCCAACAGTGTTGGGTTTGCCTGTACTAAAATCAGGGTTGTAATGTCTTTCTTTCCAACAGTGTGGGGTTGACGTGAACAAGCCGGACTCGTACGACCAGACGGCACTGGACGTGGTCAACAAGTTCTCCTCGTCCCACGCAGCCAAGGATCTCAAGCACCTTCTCAAAGGTCAGTGGTGTCCGTCACATGTCCAGATGTTACTGACCTCGTGTGTTTTATGTAGTTTGTTTTGGTGTCATAACGTTCGATAAATCAACGAGCCCTTGGTTGAGGGTACTAGTGAGGGCAAAATATGTTCTAGTACTGATTCCACTTAATTCTCTATTACTGATATAGTTAGTGTTAACGATCTTGGCATAGTCATAAGCATTATTTTTACTTTATTCTTTAAATGTCAGCTTACCACTTTCATTGGCACCGGTTTTTTATACACTCTAAAGTGACACTCCAAAATCTAATAGGCAACCCTTATCAAAGCGTTATCAAGCTACAGTAGTACCCCAAACCAAAGCGGCGCCCTGAACCCAAGTGGCACCCCAAACCAAAGTGACACCCCAAACCCAAGTGGCACCCCCTTCCAGAGTGGCACCCCATTCTAAAGTGGCACCCAGCCCCATTCAACACCCCAAGCCCACCATTCACAGCCTGAGCGAATGGGTCAGTCGCTGTCCACTAAAACTAATTATCTGCCGTACATCGTTTCCCTTTTACCATCTGTGTGCTGGACATCGCTGTCTCATGCTAATCAGAGATAAGACCCGGTCCCTGACCCCCCAACCCCTGACCCACAGTATTTTTATCTTTACACTAGATTTACACGGTCCACTTTACACTGCGTTCACACCATCCTCTTGACCCCATCTTTACACCATCCTCTTGACCCCATCTTTACACCATCCTCTTGACCCCCATCTTTACACCATCCTCTTGACCCCATCTTTACACCATCCTCTTGACCCCATCTTTACACCATCCTCTTGACCCCCATCTTTACACCATCCTCTTGACCCCATCTTTACACAATGCTCTCATGGTCACAAACTGGACGATGCTGACCCCCCTCAATGACACCAGCATCCGAGTGTTAGCTATTACCTCAGAGAGGACCCGGGGTCTAGGGGTGCTTTTTATCTCAGATGGGATCGTCAGATGAGTCCCACGATCCCCAACTGGGATCGTCAGATGTTTCACTCTTCATCAATGGGAGATTCACAAACTCACACACGCCTCTCAAAAAAAATTAAGATTTCAAAAATTAAAGTAAATGTTTATATTTTCGAAATCTTAGGATATTTTTGTTTATGAATAATTTAAAACATTCCCGTGAATGTAATCAGATTATAACAATCTCCAACTCACGCGTCTAGTATAATTCAGTTTTTTGCACCTCCCCGTGTATTATAATTTCATTTGTTTTGTTTTTTTACAACTTCAGCAAGCGCAGTTTTATTTTACAAACGTTCACGTGAAGTTCATTGTTAAGGTTGTGCATTTTTGGAAGTAATTCTCACGATGTTGGGAATAACGCAGACTTCAAAATGTTTTAATTTAACATGTTAAAATACTTATTAAATGATCACTGGGTCGATGAAACAGGTTTTAATCAAACAATTGGTAGATTCTATTGTTATCTTTTAAAAAGTATACATTGTGTTACTTTTGATTTTATATTTATCTTTTTCTTCAACAAAAACTGGCGAAATTTAGAAACAAAATAACTAATCTTCTAGAAAGCTAACTTATGGAAGATTAAACAACAAAAGCAAAAAGCAGACATTTTGTTTTTACTTGGGTTTGTTTAAGAAAAAAAAACACCTTCCTGTGCCGGAACGAGTTATAAATTATTTCCCTTCATTAGGGATTATGGCGAGGGAAGAAACGATTTACGAGTGCCACAAAAGTCAACGTTTACAGATGGTGTTTTTTTTTGTTTTTTTTTTTTTTGCCATGGGAATGTTTGCCGCAGCTTGTGTAATTAAATTGTGTAACGTAATATTTTATGTGCGCCAATTAGCTCTGGAAGTCTGGAAGTTTTGTCAATATTTTAAGCCCTCGGTATCTGATGCAGCTTGAAGAGAAGATGAAGCGAATGCGTGAGTGAAGAAGTAGGATGTGTGTCTTCTCTTTATTTGGGGGAGAGATTCAAAGTTTAAAGGGGGAGAGGAGGGAGGGGGTCTAATTTCAAAATAAAACTTTCAAAATTTCAAAACCTGGATCATACGTTGCATGGGGGGAAGGGGAGACTATTTAGGCTCACGTGTAAAGGGATGTAATTATAGCTTAGCCCTTTTCTTGCTGCTGTTCCTTGCGGATTGTTTTATCTCTGTAATTAAAAACGCCGTGTCAAAAAAGTTTGACAGATGGATGCATATCAGAAAAAAAACTTTTTGCCTGATTGAATAGACAAAGCAGTTTGGGGGGGGGGGGGGGGAGGAGATATTTCCTGTCTTTAAAATTACATCATAATGCTTTTTTTTTTCTTCTTCTACGAACAGCCGATGCTTAATTCTATTACACGCAATATCGGGTCTAGTTTCGCTTCCCCTGTCCCTCATTTTTTTTGTCGTGTTTCTTGTACCATCAGATTAGGTATCAAAACAATCAATGATTGATCTCAATAAGTTGATTGATTGAAATCCCATGTTGCGAGATAAGGAAGGGGGGGGGGGGGGTCATGTCAGTTCAAGGTCATGTTTCATTCGCTCGCACAACATTACTCATTCGGCGTGCACACGGGCAGACGTTTTATGAAATATTTGATGGAAGCCCTCGGGATTTTCTGACTCGTGGGTAAAGCTCGGCATGTACGTGCTGTGTTGGGGTACGATTTAAATTTTAACGCGGCGTTTCTGAATGGGATGCTCGTGGCTTTCTGGAGATCACCATAGAGTTATGGTAAAGTTTGGATTTATGGTTAGAGTTATGTTTATATTACCTAGATCTCTGCGTATGTTTAGATTTATGGTTTGGCGTTCGTTTGGGTTATTAACTAGAGTTTTAGTTTGGTTTAGATTTTCGGCTAGAGTCGGGTTTATGTTAAGATTTATGGGTTATGGGTTATGGGTTAGAATTTGGATTAGGTTTGTACTTATTGATAGGGTTGGTTTAGGTTAAGATTAAGATTAATGGCTGCAGATATTGCTAGATTAACTACGGTTAACTACGAAACAAATATCACGCGTTGCTTTTTAAAAACATTGACAAGGCTCATTAGCTTAACCATTTCGGGTAGCTTTTTTTAAAAACTCCCACATAAAAGGAGATAATTACATTAATTATTAGCCACGCTTGATTAACTTAATTATATCGACATGCTACTTATTACCGCCTTTGTGTTTGTTTTTACTAATTATATTATTGAACGATTACTCTCCTTCCCAGTTAGTTTCGTTCCTAGAAAACATTGTTCAATCCAGGACCGTCTGCATAATCAAAGAGTTGAACAATATTCACGTTATGCACCTTACAGTGATGTTTCAGATGGCTCCGTTTAAGCTGGTTCTCTGAAGCATTTCACCCCTCGGGTGGGCCTCGTTCAGTACTGTACTCGTACACCAGTGTCACCCCTGACTCGTCTAACCTTCACTAGTAACTTCTCCCTTCTGTTGTCGAGCCTGTCTTATTTTTTATAATGGAGACTCGCTGCTTTCACGCCCAATCTCATCACGTGATCTATTTTAAACTTATTCTAGTCAATTCCATGTCCGCATTTCTCGATCGTTGTATGTAGGTTGTATAATTATTTATCACATACTAAATTTAATTTTAATGCATATGCTGTATTTCGTTACAAGAAGTTTGTTAAATGAGTTTTTTTTTTAGATACATGTCGTGTAAAAAGTTACTGTTTCGGACCTGACCGTCAGTAGGGTAGATGAAGTAGAGTTCACCTTTTTGCAAAAGAAGAAAACCTACCCTGTAAATAATCTGATTCCGCAAGTACACATCTCTCCCATCACCCCCCCCCCCCCCCCTTCTAAGTGTCTTCATCCAGCACGTCACACTTGACCGGTTTTTATAAACACCAAACTTTGAATTATTTTATTTAAAAATTTGACAGCCGAAAATCATCCGCGTTAAAACCTTTTGTCTGGGCACCGCGAGAAACGTCACGAGGCGGAGCGGAGGGCCTTTATTGTCCGTCTGATTTCATGCACTCGACATTCCTCGGGACTCCACCGCACTTTTCTTGTATCTCTTCAGTGACTCGCATTTTTTTATCGGGAATTCTTTCAACATCTCCCATTTCCGTTCTCTTTACATAATAGAAAGAAAATATCGTCGTGTTTGGTAAGAAAATATACTCATGTCATTGTCGGGTCTCATTTTTTTTTCTGTCGAGTTGACATTATTTTATAACCACGTGATGCCGGGGTTCATTAGGTGCTGAACATTTACGGAATTATTCAGTTCATGTGTACTTTTCTAAACGGGTAAGTTTACTTTTAGGTTTTGTTTGGCCAGTACTAACAATCGGATTCTGTCCCCTTGTGAAATAGGGTTAATTTTTTGTTACAAAATTTGTTAACTAAATTAACAATAGGGGAGGGAGATTGAGTGTCAGTATTTCGATATTTTTCGTCATTGTTTAGATTGTAACTTACTCGTGACGTACGTCTTACACTAAATAATACATCGACCAAGATAACTAAATTCGATACCATAGGTCAACTAGTATTATTAAAGGACGCGAGACTTTGAATAATGTGATCGCATGACATGTGCCTATACCTACACGTACACGCACATACATACAGATTTTCTTCCAGGCCACTCTTCGGGGGGAGCAAGCCCCCCCCCCCCCCCCCCGAACGAAATTGAATTTTATATAGAAAACATACTTTTACCAGTGTCCGCCCCCCCCCCCCCCCCAGAGAAAAAAGTCTGGAAGAAACACTACAAACATACACATACACTCATACATATAGTAAATATATACCCTCTGACTTGCCACGAGGCGTCGAGCGCCCGTGACAACGTGTGGTGGTGGCTGTTGAAGTTGATGTCAAGTGGTCCCGTCTCCCCGGGGTTTCAAGGCCCTCGCGTCGTCTGCTAAAATTTATTCCAGACGGTTATTAAATTCACCGTGACCAGTTTACTAATGGTGGGAGTGTTTGAGTCGGCCCTTGAACGTCCGCGGGTTTAAATCCGTCTGGACTGAAGTGACAAAGTAAATTATATCACTTTTCCGTTATGAGGTGCCATCCGGTCGTTGTGGTGATTTGGATGTAGCGATCAGGTTTCTTTCAGACATTATTCTCCGGTGGGGACACTTAAAACACCCAGTTTACGTAGCCTATATATTCCTCTATAATGTATATTTTTTTAAAAATTTCGTCCGACCCCCCCCCCCCCACACACACACCTTAGACAGATGCCTGAAAGAAACCATTGTTGCTATTAAATTATAAGTGTAGTTAATATATGATTACGGTTACATTGTCGTATTAATTGGTAATAGCCAAGTATAGATTAGCTTAAAACACAGAACAACATATGCTATATCTATCCCAAACACCCCTCTACCTCCACACACACACACACACACACACACACACAAACTCGGTTTTAGGCTTTGATAAAATGGGGGAGGGGGAGAAGGGGGATCAGAAAATTGTAACACGGAAAAAAAATTAAAGTGAAAAGCTAAAAGCGTCAACGCGGATTAGAACGGCCCCCAGATCTAGTCTGTTAGTGACCTTTGAACTTTGCGCTGTACCTGTAAAGAAACGAAAATTTGCATAGCGCCCTCGTGTTTGCTCGTTGTCTGCAGCCAGTGCTCGGCTCATGTTAAGGCGAGTTATGAAGAAACCTACATGTTTCTCTCGTCAAATTCCCTTGACTAAACTTCTATTTTTAGGGACATTGGCGGGAAATGTCAGCGTGCTAGTTACGCCAGTGAATTTGGCAGACGACGCTTGTGTTCAAACAACCGAAACTGTTTCTTAGTGTTTGATTTTTCACTGGGATTTTTCGGTGGGATTTTTCAGTTATTTTTCTTTCAGTGGGATTTTCAGTGTTTTTTTTTCTTTCAGTGGGATTTTCAGCAAGTTTACCTTGCTTTTGTTTCGCAATATCTAATTAGACCTACACGTTGTTTTCTATTAGTTAAAACTGCAAGTAGTGTTTTACGTGCGTTTATTTAACACCTACGTAGGTAAAATTAAACCTAGCATTAGTTGTGTATCTGCCCGATAAGCTGATTGTGTTTCGTGTTAGATTATTCGTCAAATTACCCAAATTACGGCCAAAAAAAAACCATTAGAATTAGAGCTGTGAGGTTATTATCCGTTGTTACTATTGTGTTGACATTGTGGCGAAATATCGTTGTGCTTTATAGAATTCCTATTTTTAACGCTAATTGTAAGCATTTACTGCAACCGGGACGTTATTTTACTATTAAGTTAATTAAACTGTAAAATCTGTAATATCCCGCACCCCACCCCCCTTTTTTCCGCCCCCGCCCCCTTCCAATCTTCACTTTTTTCTGTACACATGGAAGTGTTTTAAAAAACCCGAACGTCTGCTAAGTCATCTCCAGCCCCAATCATCCTCGGCTTCAACCCTGCCATCCCGGGCTGCAACAACCCCCCCCCCCCCCTCTCGTGTGTTGAGTAGTAATAAACCTGTTGAAGGGCGAGGTGAATTTTCTTTGTGACCTGTGTCTCGCCTAGTCTGGGTTAAGTTCTATGTACTACCATTGTTGTGTTGCTAGTCCACTCGTTTGGGAGTGTAAAAAAAATAATAAAGCAGATGCAACACCGTGTCGAATTTTCTGGAATTTTATTATGTGGACACAATCTACCCACGTTTATTTTCCATTTGTGTTATGCTTTAATTCGTTAGTTTTAATTTCTTTTTTTAGTTAACACACCAAAACTAAAATTTCGTAGTACCTTTTTCATGATATTATTTATTAATTGTTGTTGTGCCGAAATGGAAACGATGTTTTTTTGTTAGTATTGGTTTCCCTCTTGCGAAATTATGGTCTAATTTGTTGGCTTGTTTTTAGATGCTGTTGTTTTATTTTGATGGTTGACATCATTCTATAAAGTCCCTTTTTTATCTTGTGTCCTCTTCGGCTTCACTACTTAAAAGTTATAGTAGAAGCGTGTGATGAGCTTAAAGATCGAGTGTGAATCGAGGGCTCAAACTTTCGTGACGAGTGTTCTAAACTTGGATAGTGCCCTACACTTTCGCTTTTGTGGATTACTCATTTCTGGATACATGATGGATTACTGACTTGTGGATAATACAGGATAACTTGAAGCTTAACATCTCCATGTTGTGCCTAGTGAGGCGTTCCAGCTCTCCAGGTAAGATACCTAGCAACCCCAGGTATGTGTCCGTGGGCTCGTACTTTCATTATCAGTTAACATCCCAAGCAAACACATTTTTTTTTTACCCTTACATTTTTTATCTTTTTTTTCTTCTTTTAATAACCCTATTAACTGCGGGGAAAATTTCTTTTTGATTTTGTGTTTGATTTTTCCGTGTTTGTAGTAATGCGCGGTCTAGTATAAACATGAACATTCTTTCAGTACAAAAAGTGGATTCGATGTTACGCGGAGGGTGGTGTGAAAATGTAATGTTGATAGAAATTTGTATCTAAAAGAAAGTTTCGTGGGTTGTTTTTTTTCACCCCCAACACCATACTCGGGATTTAACTCCATGTCTTGACTCGTGGAATGCGATTACTTTGTGTATGTTTACAGTTCAAATTTTAATATGGATATTTAACCTTGAAAGTTCTAGCAGATATTCTTACATTTAAATTCACCTTCATTGTATATGCATTAATAAGACACAAATAGAAACGTACCGATACATGTATATTTTAAATTTGCATTTTTTAAAAATCCTAAAACACTATTTTTAGGTAGTGAACGAAAATGTTCATATAAGAGTATATTATGAGACCTCTGGGGTGGGTGTTTCGGGGGTGTTCAGACTCCCCCGAGCTGTTTAGGGCGCCCAGCTGTTTGCGTTAGGGAGCCTTGTTGCATTCTTCAAATCACTCACTTGTGCAATAGTTTCTAGCGTCCCAATCACTCAACTCACTGGACTAACGACCTCCGCTACATGCACGGTTTTTGTATCAACGCTAGTTCATGTTCATCCTTGTTAAATAAACGTATTGGTGTTACTGTACTGTAAATTACTGTATTAATTTAAACATAATTAATTGTGGTTACTAAGTCATTAAACTTTTGTCTATCATTTTAATCTCGCCTTTAAAAAAAACCCAAATCGTTAACAGTTCTGATTACGTAACAAAGTTAACACACATTTCTTTAATGACACAATCAAGACCCTTCCCAGGTTCCTCATATCTAGGGTACACAACACTACAGTTCACGAACCGATGTCGTAAACCTAAGTAATAAAACGTTGAGACAAGCGTCGTTCAAAGCTCGGTTATCCCCGAGTTAAACCCACATTACCGCGGCGGTTCAATTTTTATCAAACATAAGCCCCACGAGAGCTTATCATTCTTTTGTCTCCTTCGAAGATCCTCGGGCGACGATGCACACTGAAAAAAAAAAGTCTTCATTTTAGCGTTTTCGCGTTGCGATAAGCCGTTTATATTTGCTCGCTTTGTACGCCGTAATGCGCAGTTTCCGTTGCTAAGGAACGTCCAGTGGAGCGACAATGGCGGGATATACAAAAGGGAGATCGCTCGGGAATTCCATAATTCTAACTCTCCATGTGTGGAGGGTTCAATACGTCACTCGTGGCGGGGGTGATAATGTTAACCAACACGTGAGGTTCGATGATTGATAGATCGTAGATCACGTGGACAGACATGGACGATACTAGTTCAGGACGCACGTTTACAATATTGTAATACTAATATATATTTTTTCGGTACTTTGCTTGTTACCTCGGCAAAGAGAACGAAGGTGTTAGGTGTAATGGAGGATCACGTCTTCAGGAAGACTGATTCGCGGAAATACATTGCGTTTGAGGGTCGTCCATAAATGACGCCACGTTCCTAACGGGGAAAGGGGGGGGGGGGGGAGAGAGAGGGGGAGACGATGTGTGATGAAGTGGGGGTGGTGTCATGTTCAGATAGTGTGACGTCACACTTTTAAATTCCAACAAGTTAAGTTAGAAACTAAATTTTAGTCGTTATTTTGCGTTTTAGAAAGAAACTGTTTCAATAAATTGTAATAGAATTTGATTAATATACTCGATTTTCACCGACCTCAGTCAATATTTTAGAAAGAATATTTTTTTAAATATTTTGATGGGGTTTCTAGGCTTACGTGTGACGTCATTTTAATGGGGGGAGGGGTTTTGTGACGATGTGTGACAGGGGAGGGGGAGGTAAAAATCGTCAAAAAAAGCGTGATGACATTTATGTATGACCTCCTTATTAATTTCGGTACTTTTTTTATTTGTCATGAGAGGGGGGGGGGATATTTGAGGTCAGTACTAACCGATGCCCTGATTCTAATCCTACCGGCGTTACGGATATACAAATCATTTCTTGCCTCTAATGTATTCACCATGCCGGCGTTTTGTATAAGAATCAGGCATTATCGTTATCGAGTTTAATTCGAAAAATTTCCGTTTCTTTCAAATAAATTATCTCCAGATGTTTTTTTTCCCCATCATTATATTTGTCACTTGCAAGTCGAAGCCCAAAAATTATGCAGTTTCATTAAAATGGGGTGTAACTCGAACAGGGAGGGGTGGGGGAGGGGGGTCTTTGCGAGGATTAGTGTGATCGGTTTATTGCATGTCGGAAGTGGGTCGAATACCAGGGGGGGGGGGGTTATTGATCGGGGTCGACAGAAAGCCCAGGGTATGACGTTACCCCTCGCGCCACCGGCCACGTATTTGTAATACGAGTTGGCATTGTTTTAACTCCATCTCGGCAACAGGAGAAAAGGCGCCCTCGGTGCCAGATCAAAAATTCAACGAGCATGCTAATTTCCATGACATCATTTTTAGCATGTTTTTTTTTTCTTCTGTTTCTTTAGAACGATTTGTAATAAAATTAAAAAAAAAAATAAATTGTGAAGCTGCTAGATTAAAATGTGTAGCCGGTTATGAAATCAGGAATATTTTTTTTTGTGTGTTTGTAAAACTTTATTGTAATTATTTTTTATGTTTTTTTTTTACATATAAAAAGATAAACAAATTTTAACATGGCTTACATTCTATTCTAGATAGAAAATAAAGGAGCTGTATTTTTTATGTTCTGATTTTAAGAATAAGGAAATAAATTGTATGGCTCCTTACACAATGTATTTCCTCTCAATAGAAGATGGGGGGGGGGGGGGGGTTCGAAATAAGACATTATTTGACTTTTTAAAAACTTAAATGGAACACAACACTACATTCTAGTGTTTAGAGCTTAAAGCGGCTTAGTAAGGCATTAAATTTATTCATCAAGCTTACAACGCAACAGTCCGAGTTAAATGCATTGCTAGAACATCTTCCTACAGAATTCATTCAACTACACCTAATCCAGCTCAAACCCCAGCTAACTTGTTTTTTACCATACAATAGTAGATTTGTTTTTTAACACGGTTGTTTTTGTTTTTTTTAATGTATAGACGCCGAATGGGCGGTATCGAAGTTGTTTTTTCTAACCCTTTACTCGTGCTCAAGCTAAACCAAATAAGAAAAAAATCCATTACGACTCTGTAACTTGAACGTCCTACCGATGATCATGTAGTTTTGCATTTTTCATATCAGTACGTTATTCAATGTTCAAAGAAAAACAACCATCAATAACGTCGCAATTTAAACACGTCCTCCTATATTTAAGTGCAAATCTTAATTTATACCTCATGTATTTTTCAAAATGTTCATTAAATTAATTAAAAACCCCACATTTAAGTTTGGGGGTATGGAAACCTCAAATTCCTTTGTAACAGATTCAGATCGTCTCAGTCTCAGATTGCTTAAAAACGTGGTAAGCATAAGATGCAGTGTTACATAAGCTGCTTTGGGACTCGAAAAATTATTCGCCCCGTACCCCCGGCTCGTAGCTTGGCACTACATTTTTTTCTCCTCGTAACCTCGCGAGTGATTTTATCGCTACTTTAAACTCGTGACATAAAAAAAGTGTCTTGAATCTAAAATTCTAATTTTTTCCCTTTTGATTTCCATACCCTAGTTGCCCCATCCTCCTCGCTCGCCTACAGAATGTGATCGGAATATGAACGAGCCAAAAGTAGAGGGTTAAAACCATTGTGTTGCGTCTTTGGTGGGAGGACTTCCGGTTTCATGGCCGGCGCCGTTGCTTTAACATTGCATTGTTTTGATGGCATTTAATTTACATGGTCACGGAAGGCCAAGTTTCCGCTTTCTGTCAGACACGCTTGACGTCAGTGTCCATTCAAGCGGAACGCCCACCTCGGTATTGACGCGTACACATGCTTTATCAGCACAAGTAAACGTTTGCGCGGTGTATAAATTATGCTCACGGCCTCTTAGATCTCTCTTCCGTTGCCACAAAAATAGCGCCATTTCTTGAGCGAGTCTACGATGAAATCCTTAACCGAGGAGACTTTGAGGGAATAAATTCAAACAAGTGAGTAGAATCAATGATCAATAGTTAACCACAACTAGTGAACGTTCCATCTTCCGTAACGTGATGTTCGTATTTTACCTCTCCGTCAATTTAATTGATCCGGTTTTGGAAATGTATAATTTATTTCCTGTATTATAATAATTACTTTTTTTTTATTACTTCTGTGTTACATGCCATATTTAAGTACTGCTGAAGAAAATATATTGTCATAGTTCCTTTCTTGTTATAACTCCCATATTGGGCAATTTCATGTATTGTTCTGGTATTAACATTATTCTAGTGATAGTGAGATCCAACTAATATATTATCCTCTTTTTTCTTCTCTCATATTAGTGTAAACGAGGTTTTGTCAGATATTAATATTGCACTAGATATTTTATAGGAAATTAGTTTTTATGGATTCTATTTACTATTTAGTTTTTATGTTGCCGAATGCTCCAGCTTACACTATTTCTGTATAGCAGATATAATTTCACTATTTCTTTATTTAAAAAGTTAAATGTTTTTTTTCTACAAGCGCCCCAACACTGACATTCTGTGATGGCGTTCGCCACCCTACAGTGTATGTGATGTTTTAATGAGGGCGACCTTCCATCGAACAAAGAAAATGCATTATGGTTTTGGCGCTTTCCGTTATAAACTGTCAACTTGCCTTATAACTTGTTTTTTTCCGTATTGTTATTTTTTTTCCATCTGTATTGTTTTCTTGTTGTTTTTTGTTTTATTTTAAAATATTTTTTTTAATTTTCGGAGATGAGACGTATTGGCCGGCAATTACTAACGGGTTTCTCACGATAGAAAAAAGGGTTCCATTTTGTTCAAGGACAATTTATTCTGTCTATGTACAGCACATCCTGTATCACAAGACCTCATGTGCTACCAAAGTCTCAAGTAGGGTGCAAGTTTATGTCAACAGTTTAGGAATTCCTAGAAATTTTAATCTACCCCCTTTCCACCACCACCGACACCATTTTCCTTCCCATGTACGATTTATACTAGGTCATATTACCACACTTAGCCTTTTTCAAACCTGCTCCTAGTTATAATGCAACAATAGAAATTAAGATTCCGTGGGGGTGATGGTGGTGGTAGAGGGGTTGTAATGACAAAGTGTGTAGTAGTGTGTAGTAGTGGTGGTAGAGGGGGTGTGATGACAAAGTGTGTAGTGGTGGTGATGTTGGTTGCGTGTAATAACAGAGTGTGTAGTGGTGGTGGTAGAGGGTGAGGGGGCGGGGGTGTAATGACAAAGTGTGTAGTGTTGGTGGTAGAGGGAGGTGTAATGACAAAGTGTGTAGTGATATTGGTGGCGTGCAATAACAAAGTGTGTAGTTTTGGTGGTAGAGGGGGGTGTAATATCAAAGTGTGTAGTGGTGGTGATGTTGGTGGCGTGTAATAACAAAGTGTGTAGGTACGACGCTGCTGTTGTTAAAAACTATCGTCGCCCCTTGTGGCAACAAATATAATCCTATAACTTGTCCTTGGATAACTGGAACTGTTACGTTAAATATTTTGATATTCACTCCCCTTCTTCACTGTTTACAGTTCAAGTGAGGTTATCTCCCATTTCAACGTTGTGAAGTTATTTTAAAAAAAATAAGCTGACGCTTGCCGCCGAGGTTTTAAAGACACTGGCGTGAGCCAGGCCGGTTTGTTTATAGTTTGAGTCCCTTCAGTTAAAAGGTTAGACCCGCCCAGTCTACCTTTACCCCGTGTATAGAGATACAGGGGTAGACAACTCTGTTTGAATGTTACTTGTAATTATACAGCCGGATTAAGACCGACCTCTGTTTCATTGTAAGTAGACTGCGTTTGATAAGCTTGTGCGGAAAGTAAAGGTTTTAAATTATATCTATTAGGTAGATCACGATTCCTCCCCTCGTTTGAAGTAGGTTGAAATAAAAACCCTCGATACCGCGCTCAGAATAGATTGAAGGGAAGAAGAAAGGGGAAGTAATTTCGGTTTACTGTCTCGTGAATTATCCTTTCAAGTGTGAGGGAGTAGTTGGATATATACGCTCAGCCCTATTCACTCACGCCCTGTTGTCGCGGACACTCGTGATGCAGCTCGGTTTGTGTTGTGGGTGATTTTTTTTTTATCTAGGGGAGATAATCTACTAGCCTGTACTCAATTTCATGCATATGTGGATGTGGCGAGTGTTGAGTTTTATTTTTCTGGTACCATCGTGTAGAGAGTGCGATGTGATTGTGTATTGTTGGTTGAATTCGTTTAATTGGAAGGTTGGTTACTGACGAATATTTTTAGCCAATATTTCATCGGTTTATTCACCGTGGAATGTTGGGTTAAAACCGCACCATTTATATTGTTGGGTTACTTGTACTGTATTACAATCAGGTTTTTTTGTGTTTGTGTTTTTTAGATTTAAATGTTTAGATTATGGTTTTACTCAATGTTGTATCGATTTTTTTGCATTGGTGAAAAATGTTACCTAGACCATATTGGAAATAAGAAATATAATTATGAATGCTGTGTAATGTTATCGATTCTTCTATTTATGATTGTGATTATCGAATCATAATTAATGTTGGTATCGATTATTGGATTGTATTTTATCTAAGTATCGATTATAGGAGCGTAATACGGATTTGGCATTTAGTTAAGAATTGCATTAGCGTTCTTTTTACGGGTAAAAAAAACACCTTCAGTTTTAGTGATGTTGCGGTATACTGTTCAAAGAACACATCTTGGCTGAACAACATCTGGATGTTTTGTAGCTCGTATTTGCAAACAACACTGTCACGTACGTGATATAACTCACCCTGTCTATGTGTGACATTTTCAGTGTCTCGTGATCAAAGTTTGCCTAGCATTTAAAACGTAAAACATGAAAAAGATTTTTTTCTCTGTCAGCCCCGTGACACGTGCAGAGCTCTCTGGGGCGGTAACCTTGTAAAAAGTTCAAGGTCACCGAGTTCTGAACACAAATGTGCTAAAACTCCTTTCGTTTGTTTGTTTTGTTTGTGTGGTGGGCGTAGCTCTAGTCTAGCATGCATCTCCCTGTTTTGAACCCGTCGTTAATTTTTGTTTAATTTACAGTTGCTGTTTTCTTTTTTACAGTTATCGTATTTCATAGATATTCTTACCTGCTTGAACCGCCATAATTCAGATTATGCTTGGACCCCCCCCCCCCCCCCCCCTCACTAGATGCCATAATTCAGATTAACCTTGGATCCCTCCACCTCCCCTCCTTTCATAAAACGCCATCATTCAATTTATACTGGACCCGCACCCCCCCCCCCCCCCCCCAACAGTAGCCGTCATGGTCATGTTTCCCGAAGACATCTAAAATATGTGTAAATTTGCTGGCTGGTGATAAAGTGAGGCCTTTCCAAATAGGATCGCCTCATCTACCGAGGCCGTATCGTGTAATCGCTGCCTGCTGAGGGGAGCTCTCGGAGTTGACTTGCACGGTTTCTACCACATGGCCAGATAGATCTGTATACAAGATGTCTTTTGGGGCTTCGGGGGAGGCGGTTGGTTGAGTTTTGGATGACTACAACCGAAATGAAATACCTAAGTCTTCTTTTTTTACGTTAAAAAAAATGTTGTCCATTTTGAATTTTTTATCACCATTTAAAACGAAATCTGTTTTTCCATTTTTGTTCGATGTTCAAAATAAAATAAGCCGTACCCACTTGTTCATAGATTTTTTTTTTAAATCGTCGTTAAGGATAAATTTTATCCTTAGTTAAAGAGAACAGGTTGGTTTTTTTTAGTAGTGAGCGCTGTGATCAAAACAGAGTTTCAAATACAGCTTATCGGTGAGTACCTCAATCCTGTTTACAAGTGGTCAAATTTTGCAGCTGAATCTTGTAAATTCCATTTCTGACCGGGTCAAACATTCCTTAACCTGTGTGTCCAGCTAATCTCTCCGCCAGTTGGTATTTGGCTCATCTGGACATCCTGACGTCGGCTTATTGTTCTTCTCCGGGCAAATTTAGCCAAGCATTATCTCTGCCTGTGTCTCGGCGCTAGCAGGAGCCCTCGGGCGGTGCTCGGGTGGGATGAGCGGCGGGCGCCAAGCTGGCATCGCCCCCTGCTCCACCTGAGTGTTTGTTTCCTTGCCGGTGGCTAATTGCTGGTCAGTCTCGGCCAGTCAAACAGATCAGAATCAGACGTTTTGTTTTACTAGCCAGACAGTCGTGTACTTGAGTCATTTGAATTATAGGCAATAGTAGTACTTGTAGGCAACAGTACTACTTGTAGGCAACAGTACTACTTGTAGGCAACAGTTATACTTGTAGGCAACAGTAATACTTGTAGACAACAGTAATACTTGTAGGCAACAGTAATACTTGTAGGCAAGAGTACTACTTGTATCAACAGTACTACTTGTAGGCAACAATACCACTTGTAGGCAACAGTACTAATTGTAGGCAACAGTATTACTTGTAGGAAACAGTACTACTTGTAGGCAACAGTACTACTTGTAGGCAACAGTACTACTTGTAGGCAACAGTACATCTTGTAAGAAACAGTACTACTTGTAGAAAACAGTTCTACTTGTAGGAAACAGTACTACTTGTAGGCAACAGTACTATTTTTAGGCAACAGTACTACTTGTAGAAACAGTACTACTTGTAGGCAACAGTACTACTTGTAGGAAACAGTACTACTTGTAGGAAACAGTACTACTTGTAGGCAACAGTACTACTTGTAAGAAACAGTACTACTTGTAGGCAACAGTACTACTTGTAAGCAACAGTACTACTT
The DNA here is from genome assembly GCF_028476545.2 of Physella acuta. NCBI lineage: Eukaryota > Metazoa > Mollusca > Gastropoda > Physidae > Physella > Physella acuta. The sequence continues at coordinate 172,071 of NW_026732251.1, forward strand.
GTAGGAAACAGTACTACTTGTAGGAAACAGTACTACTTGTAGGCAACAGTACTACTTGTAAGCAACAGTTCTACTTGTAGGAAACAGTACTACTTGTAGGCAACAGTACTACTTGTAAGCAACAGTACTACTTGTAGGCAACAGTACTACTTGTAAGCAACAGTAGTCCTGTCTATACTATAAGGCAATACTACCCTTGTCTATACTTGTAGGCAGTAGTAGTCCTGTCTATACGCGTAGGAAATATCATACCTGTCTGTATTTGTAGAAATTAGTACTGGGGATTCTTGTATTTGTAGGCAGCAGTACTAAAAGTACTGGACCTAGCTGTACTTATCGGCGGCATTTCTTACCTAGCTGAACTTTTAGGCAACATTACTGGCCCAGCTGGATTTTTAGGCAACATTACTGGCACAGCTGGACTTTTAAGCAAAAGTATTTTGCCTAACTGTACATACATCACGCACAACCTTTTGTGATCGGGTGCTGTTGTTACGCAACATTACCGCAACAGTCCACCTGGTATGGCGTACCGCAACAGCGGCAGCAAACACTGATTGATCCGGATGTGTAGACAACATGTCAATCACGTCTTCTAAACGGACTGATCAACTTCGAACCACCACCTCAACTTTTTTTCCTTTTACTTAAAATATCAAAGGTCAATTCGATTAAGTTTTGGATAACGTCCATCTGTTCTTCTGTACGACGTGATTGCGAAATTTAAAAAAGAAAAATAATCAGATTAAATGTTTTAACTGCAGACACCTGCGATGCGGGGGACTTCCTTTTGCGTCAACATTTACGGGAATTACAAGTTTTCTTAGAAATATGGAACAATGGAGTTGGCGGGGTGGGTTTTTTTTTACACCTGTTTCATAACAAAGTCGGTCAACAGTTAGTTGTTGTTTTCTCAGGTGTACCGTCTTTGTTGTTGTTTTCTCGCTCCTGTCATAAGATTACAAAACAAGAGTTAACTCAGCTTTCTTAACTTGAGAACTTGTTGACGTTTGCTTTCTTCTTTTCTTCTCTCGACCGTGGTCTCGTGTTGGGATGTTTCTCGCGTGTCTGGCAACTAGGCTATATCTATAGTATAACCCGCTTGCTAGTGGGTCAGTCAGTCATTCCTTCAGCGGTAGAGGCACGTGGACCTCGTCTGAGCTTGAGAGAATAAGTTGTAACAAAATGTAAATCTCACACGAACATTTAAGTAGTTGTCCATGTAAGCAGTGCATCATTTTCTTTAAAATAAATTCATAATAAAGGACGCATAGATCTCTAACCGGGCATAGTACAACGCCACAAGCTAGTGTGTATATATATGTATGTATGTATGTATGTATGTATGTATGTATGTATGTATGTATGTATGTATGTATGTATGTATGTATGTATGTATGTATGTATGTATGTATGTATGTATGTATGTATGTATGTATGTATGTATGTATGTATGTATGTATGTATGTATGTATGTATGTATGTATGTATGTATGTATGTATGTATGTATGTATGTATGTATGTATGTATGTATGTATGTATGTACGTATGTATGTACGTATGTATGTACGTATGTATGTACGTATGTATGTACGTATGTATGTACGTATGTATGTACGTATGTATGTATATAGATATATAAATTCGCGAGATTATGCTCTGGATCTCTCTTTCCTAGCTGTCACAAACTTCCCCCGCCCCCTGCTGTGCCGAACCTTCCAGTTCCAAGGTCAGCCAGAAACCATTCTTTTAAGTTATAAATAGCCCACGCGCCTGTGGTATCTTGAAACCACTTCTAGGACCGCGCTTCTGTTATCGTAAACAAAACATCTTTCCACGTAAATATCACCCCACCCCCGGAGTTAAAACGGACCCCGGTGTGTTTTTTTTTCTGTTTTAACGGACGCTCGTGCTCACCCTCACATCTCTCGTGTACTGTTATGGAGTCATCTGGCAGACCACACCGGGTCTAATAAAAAATAAATCAATTTCAATGCCAGGAAATAAAATCTTAATTTTAAAACCTATTCACAGAACTAACTGCCCCGTTACTCGATCGCAGCAGACCCGGAAAACAAAGCCAGAAACGAGAGACTCGGCTTTAACGACATAATAGCAGCACATCTTTTGGCACTAAGCTCGTCCTGGATTCTTTTTTTCTTTTGGCACTCGTTTCGTTGTGTTCACTCGACTAGCGGTCGGTTTTTTTTCCTCTAAGGAGAAGACGCGAGCAAAGGAGTTATTTTTTTTTTTAATATAGCGATTCAAGTATTGTGTTTTCTTTTTTTCAAGTGCTGAAGTGTTTTTTAATTGGTTGAGAAATGTGTTTGTTTACACTCGGTCAGTGAGTCCCAGCGCACGTGTAGCCTGAGGGTTCACCAAAGTTTACCTGGGCAGATATTTCTCTCACACTCGCCTGTGTCGCTTTCGAAATGAGGGAGTGAAATTTTTCCAGGATAAATGAGGATTTCGCAGCAGGGCTTTAAAAAAATATAGTTTTTATTTCTTCTTTATTTCTTCGGAGTGTGGATTTCACTGAATGCTGACGTAGACGATGCTGCAGTAGTTTTTGTGATTGTTCTGATGGTTCTACTTTCATCTTTGTTGATGTATGCGTGTGTTGTGTTGTTCTAAATCTTCAGTTCAAGTCAGTGGAACTTCGTGCTTTTATCATTAAACGTAATCAAGTTGTGTTTATATTCTCTAGGCATTCCTCTTCGCGTTACCAACTTTCAGTCAAGACGCCCCTAAATTCTCCCCCATTATTTTGAGAACATTTTTTATTTATTTTTGGAGTATTTGGAAGGTGTTGAGATTTTCTTCTTTGGTACTGCAATATTTAGTTTAAAACAGTGTTGGATTGTTTGAAAATTTGAAAATTTTTAAAACGTGGAGGAAATACACGCAGATGGGGGAGAAAAAACATTCAGGAATGATTCATAACGTGCTAATTAACTGGGCCCACCATCTAATTAACTGGGGCACCATGAATTATTAAACGCTGTCAACGAGGAACTCTGCAATTGGGCGGTCAACACCCCCCTCACACCCTCGGTCAGGATGAGGCTGTGTTTGCCTCAGTGCCTGGGTGGACAAGCCTGCGTGGGATGTGGAGGTCAGATGGGGGCCCTGGGTGCTGGGGAGAACACCACGACGGAGGGTGAGAAGTGTTAAGGCATGATTAGGTTAAAAACTTCCATTTTTTGTTGTTTATATTACATTTACATTGTGTTGATACACGTCAAAGCGTAAACATTGCGAAAGGTTAAAATTGCATTTGAAAATCAAGATGTCACGAAAACCTCAACAAAAATAAACCCACGTCGAAAACGATGTTTTGACCTCATTTCTTCGTCAGAATGATTATACAAAAAAATGATATAAAATAATACTGCAAAATTTTATCTGATACATTTTTTTTGTTTTATGTAAACCTTATTATTGAAACTCACCTTAACCTTTTTTAAATAGCCAAAAAAATATTTTATGAAAGTTCGAGATGAAATGAATTTTTTATGAGCTAGATGCAGAAGTTTTCAGCCATCGAATAAACGGGCAGCAGTTTTGTCGGCCACAGCAGACGATAAAACGCTTGGCACCTCACGGCTCCTTATTCTCGATCAATATTTCAAGGTTGCGTTTTTTTAAAATATAATCTATCTACGCTGGATCCACCAGGCTTTGTGGGCAGCGTAGGGAGTATTGTTTTAAATTTTGGCACGCGCTTCACGGCTCGTCACGTGGTTCCCGGATTAAATATTGAACGCCTGATGTTTTCGTCTCAAGTGGGGGGAGTGTGTGAGAAACATCTGATCAGATTTACTTGATCAATTATCGATGATTCGCTTACGCAACCGTAGTCGTGTTGTAAGAGCAGGGTGGAGGTGGATTAAAGTTGGTTATTTTTAGCTGTCGCGTGACACGTGTGTTGAATGTCACGTGATGTGGATTGTGAATGATTTTAAACGTTCGTCGTTCTGTACTCATTTAGTGAGTAAATATACAGAATCAATAACTGTTTAAATTAGTGTTTAAACATAACATGTGGGTTGGTGTCTTTTTCTAAGGTTATTGTGAATATAACAACACGCATATTTTTCGCTTGAAAATGTTATTTGACATCACACATTTGACACCTGCCATTATCACTACACCAGTTTGATTTTCTCCCTCTCTCTCTGTCTCCCTCTGTCTCTCTCTTTCTCTCTCTTTCTCTCTCTCCCTCTCTCTCTCCCTTTCTCTCTCTCTCTCCCTCTCTCTCCCTCCCTCTCTCTCTCCCTCTCTTTCTCTTCTGCACCCTTGTTTGCTTTTCCCCTTCTTCTATTAGAAGAAGGGGAAAAGCAAACAAGGGTTTGCTTCTTCTTCTATTAGAAACAAATACCGTTTGCTTGAATCTAGGACTGAGTTACATCCTCTATCTGGATAGTTTTCTTTGTATAATACACTGGGTTTTCAAATTCCAGTTCTGTTTTTTTTTTTTAAGATGTTATCGGAATCTCTGTAGGACACGCGAATAGGAGAACTGCTCACTCGATTAGACTACACGGCTTAAACACGAGCACGGACACGGCTTACACGGTTAGACTACACGGTTAGACTACACGGCTTACACGCGAGCAGATACACGGCTTACACGGTTAGACTACACGGCTTAGACGCGAGTTCATCAGCACTTACATGCGCATGCTCTCTAGACTATGTTAGCACCAACCGCCGTTATTCTAACTTTAAAAAGTAACTTAAGACGTTTGAACAGTACCACCTCCCTACACCCCCCTCCACACCTTAAGTTTTTCCGCCACTCGTACCTGATGTACGTGAGTGCCTGGTTTGTACACCTACCTGTTTCCCCAGTGAGTACTCGCTCGTAGTCTCGGTCTAGGATAACACTGAGTTGCACTAACTCGTGAAACATTTTTTCGTCAGTTCTCTTTTCTGGCTCGCGTTTACCGGAGCTCATCATTTGTCGAGGGTGAGTACCAAGTTAAAAAATTACTCATCAAATAGTCTATTTTTAGCTCACCTTCAGTTTTGTTCATTTGTTTCATTAATAAATTAGCCTCGTGTAAGCTAATTACCTAATGCCGCGTGATGTCTTAGTTAACCTGTATTCATCATACGATGTGATGCAACTATACGCTCGGTACATAAGACATGCTGTGTTCTCTCAAGACATAAACTCTTGTTAACGAGTTAGTGATATCGTCACTCGACGATCTAAAACAAATTATTTTATTTTTTTAACCCTTTCGCTCCACTAATTGGATGCATGAAGTGCGTGTATTATTTCTTATCGGCTTATCTGTTTGCATTTTGCGACTATCCAGTTAACGCTTTAAATGCTGAGAAAATTCAAGCAAATGTGTGTCTGCGGTGGGTGGGGGAGGGGGGTATGTTTGTGGGTATTTTAAATTACGTTGTATTTACTTTCTCGTATATACGAAGTATAGAGAAAGTATTGTAATCGTGCACAAAAATCACTTGAAATTTTAACAATTTTCACCGTATTACACCTCAGTCCTTCATCACATCCGAAGTATAGAGGACTTATTTTAATCGGGCAAAAATTATCAATCCAGATTTATCAAAATTGAGAGGTTTTATGCGTAATCCATTCTGAAAAACTGGGCTTTGCAATCCTGTCCGTATGTCTGTGTGTCTGTGTGTCTGTCTGTCCGTGTGTAAACACGATAACTTGAGTACCGTTACAGCTAGGTTGATGAAATTTCATATATGAGTATTTTATCAAAATCGTAGATCCGTATCAACTTTTGAGCGATTTTCAATAACCGGAAGTGGTATTTTTTTTACATTGAATTTTTCATAAGCCTATAACTTGAGTACTATTTCAGATAGATAAATGAAATTTCACATGTAAGTAAAAGATCTAATTCTCTACCTTCTGTTAAATTTTGAGTAATTTCCGTTGACCGGAAGTACTAATTTACGCTACTTCCGATTTCTCAAAAAACTAATGTAAATTTTTAAAGTATTAATAATATTGCGCACTATTATGCACTTTTTTTATTTGGCGTTCACTTGGTGTGCAATTTTTTTGTTTACGAGATTTTATTCTATTTTTAAAACTTTAAGTATTTAAAATGGTTTAAAAATCATGTCTATAGCCCGAGTTCCCATCCCCTGTTGTTTTATATAAGAATATTCGAGAAAGTTTAGGGGAGATCACTCCCGGTTTATTTTAAACTGTTGCTATCACTGATGCTATTATGTAAACTAAGTTTGCTGTAAATTCGGTTCCGTCGACACAGCTGAGTTAATATGCATTGAGTTAATAGTTCTAAAAACGATCTTTTTTTTATATAGTTTTAAAACTGCTGCCAAACATAGGTGATATCGTGTAGTAGATTCGCTGGAGTCAATTTTGTTGCATTTCAGTCGGTTCTTTGATACTTGTAGTTTTTGGTGTCGACTTCGACGATAATTTGTCAGAACATCCTACTAATAATAATTTAAACTATCAGCACTCTCATTCTCTCTCCTCCCCTGTCTCTCTCTCTCTTCCTCTCTATATCTTTCTCTTTTTCTCTTTTTCTCTTTACCTCTGTATTTGAGTGAGTATTCTGTGTGAGTGCTTACAACTATTTTATCACACACATTCTCTACCCGACTCCTCTTCCTCCACCCCGACCCCTCCACACAGACCCCCTCCTCTCTGACCCCTCTTCCCCTAAATTCAAACTTCTTTTCCCGAACCCTACTAGATCTACTCAGTTTTCATACGTGTGCATAACGTGGAATTCAAATACCTGGATAAAAATCCGCCTTTTTTTTTCTTTTTTTTTTTTCGAAAACTGTCTCTACCCGTTACTTTATGTAGGCCATCGTCTGCCCCCGACACACACCTCTGCTCACCCCCCTCCCCGACACCCTCATCACCCCCCCCCCCCCCCACATCCTCCTTTCACCGTTACCGTTATCACCCTCGTGTTTTATTGCACTAATGTGAGCCGTGTGGGGACGTCATAAAACCGTTATTGTGTCCAGGCGCCCGTATGGAGCCTGTCTCTCTTCAGGTGAAAACTATGATGCCGTCATAAGCCACACCTGTACGGGCTGATGGTGTTTGAACCCGCGGGCTCTTCTACCTGCAGGTTCGGGATTTATGATTAGTGGCGGTAAACTACACGTAGAGGCAGTTGGTCCCGTCGCTCGTTAATTAATTATGTCAGCTAAACGTGATGGTCACGTGGGTTGATTCGTGAATTTTGATTGGTGATTTGCCTGCCAACACCTTCATGGTTCGTGCAAGCGAGAACAAAGACGGCAAACTACTTCATTATACGGCTGTGTCAAGTGTTTAGACATGGGCCCCGTGATTGGGACCCCTAATAAAAGTTTCTTTTTTTTTTAAAGTACTAGCACGAAACAACTACAATTTTTAAAATATTGAACAGATTAACTCTACTTCATCTGTCATGTGAGATATCTTAACTAGAAATAGTAGTAGACTTAGCTTATGATTAAACCAGTTTTTGACATTAGCTACAAGATGAAAAATGAAAATATAATGCCATCTTTTAGCGAGATGGGCCTGCCTGTGGAGATAAGTAACTAAGATAAAATATAAAGCCTTGCTTTAAGATAAAATATAAAGCCTTGCTTTAAGATAAAATATAAAGCCTTGCTCTAAGATAAAATATAAAGCCTTGCTCAGCAAGTTACCAAAGTTACTGTTTAGTTGTTTATAAAGATGTTTTTTAGCTTATTTCTTCGTACCTGACCAACCCCACTCCTTCCTACTCCCAAAACAACCCTCCGCACACTCGATGTCACTCCCTGCTGACTATCGACACCCTACCCACAATCCCTTATCTTTCCCTTCGGTGCACTCACACAAAGTTTCTACCTAGCGCCCTCTATCGTGTACTCGTAGTTTGATAACCACGAGAAACAAAAGCTATTACATCTTCAGCCATCATAAAGCGTTTATTAGTTGCTTTTTGTTATCTGTTGGGTGAAGGAGTGGGATAGAGACAACACGAGGGGCAGCGCTAGCTTCACTACACGAGCCGTGGGGCGAGGGCTGAGCATCTTCTTATCTCTTCTATCACTGAGGGTTTTCTACACTGCCAACACATGCATGCGTGTTGTGTGTTGTACTTACAAGTCACGTGATCTGGTCTTAAGAACCGTTACAGTTACCGTATCAAGTTTCATACTAGAGATGGCACTGGCATGGCCCTCTGGTCGTCGTATAGTGTATCACGTGACAAGGCGAACAAGGCAACTATTTTTATTTATTTTTATATTTTACATGTTTAACTAATTACATATTCACATTATCAAAAAAATCTTCAATTAAATCTTTATAGCAAATCTCGCTTCCAAATCATGCAACAAACCGCATATTCGCATTAAACAACAAATTCCATATTCAAAGTATAGAACACATGCCACAGTACAACAACCGTGAACGCTACAAATCCAACCTTACACCATTCCCCCCAATCACTATACGCAACATACTCCAGCTTGCAACAAATCCCCACTTTGTGTTCTAGACCCCTCGCCGTGTTTTAAGCTCCCTGTTGTTGTGACCGACTCTGCGACATCGAGTGCTATTGCCAAATATTTTGTAACCCCCCTACCGGTTTTTTTTTTTACATCCCACCCATCGTTCACCGTACACAACAGTTTAATGTTATGTCTTTACCTGTACCTTCTGCCCCGTGTTTAGCTCTGCCGTTTATCAAGGTAATTATCCCGATAAGTATTATGCATAAACAAACAGGTATTTTTAAAGCCGTTATTTTTTTTTTCTGACGTAGCTTGTTTATCTCTTTATTACTACGCCCATATCCATCCACTTTAGCCTAATAAACATTCAACTGTGTGAAGCTTCCGTGCGGCTATGTGAAGGCGGCTTGAAGAAAGAAAAAACTTCACTTGTTTTAAGTTACTATCATTACTGCAACAACAATTTGCCGATTTTTATTATTATTTATTTATTTTTGTAGGATCCCCACTTGCACCCCCACACTCTTTCGTGAACTACTTCCACCTTCCGGAAAAAACCAAGCAACTATTATCACACAATACTCAACCACCTATCCATCTTTGAAATTCACAATACAGTCACAATACTATTGAAACCTGTCACACCTTGTAAAAAAACAATACAAATAGCCATGGAAAGGGAAGTAATAACCGCAATGTGTATTGTGAATACAGCCCTCATATTCTCTTTATCAGGTTTTAATATTATTTTAACAAAAATCTAAAATAATCTTTAACAGATTCATTGGGGTTATATCTATCTAATTCTTTCTATTTTAAACTAAATTTTCGCCCCGCCTTTGCTATATTTACATCTCTTTAGAAGTTATGTACTCGGTAATCAACACCGATTTACTCAATCGATCTGTATCACCATCCAGACAATTAGCATTAGATTTCCTATCCTGTTCGTGTGCCGACACTCGACGAGCCTGCGAGTGAAGACGAGTGCTGTAATCTGCATACATTCGTGTGCAGAGTGAACGCCCTTTGATGAACTACAAGTGCTTCTTTTCATATATTTCTCTTCACTTCGGGGCCAATTTGTGTTATTGGTCTCTCCCCTCCTCCACCCCCCCCCCCCCCTTACATGCGTATTTTTTTGCCGCGTGTACAAAATGGCTTGTCTCATAAACGTATGTGTAAAAACTCTTCTATTTTCAACCCCCATCCTCCTAATGTTTTTTATGATACATTGTATTAATGGTTTACTTAGAGATTCCTAGGGCTCAATAAAAAACGCAATAATGTCCACTTTATCTGGGCACGAGGGGGGCGTGTCCGACAGGCGGTCTGCAGACGACATTTCTCGGCGCCAACGTTGGGGTCTTGTGGAAAACGATCCAGAAGACTCGTCTGCTGTCCAACGGCTTCCTTATCGGAGTCAGTTAGGGTCGGTACGACTCACCCCGAGTTAACCGTATGGTTGTCGTTAAAGCCTCCAGTTTGATGCTCACAATTTTATGGAGGGAGCAACAGTAACATTTTACAGGCGTAACAATTTTGTTGGCTTCAGACTTTTATTAGGTCGACCTTTTTATATGGGTACCGTTTAATGGGGTAGTATTTTTTTTTACTTAGGTAACACTATCTGATTGACACTTTAAATATTCTTAGTACTTAGGGTAACATTTCATTCAGTCGTGAAGCCACAGAAACCAGTGAACCGTAAACCTCTTCTTGTAGTAGTAACTTCTGAGTTTTTTAAGTAGATATAAAACTTATTAGATGGAGACCCTATTCTTTGAAGCATTTTTACAAAATTTGCTGTAATAGGGTTGGTAAGTAGGTCACCATCCAGTTCTACGGCTCAATAAAACCTGCATGCGCAATGGAACTGGTTGGTGACCTACTTACCAGCCCTATTGTTCGCACAATAATTTTTACAATTTTTTTTTCACTGCTAATACTATAGGAAGTATTTGTGTTACAAAATGTGTATGTCGTGAAACTATAATTTGATGAAAACTTCAGTCCGACTGACCGATGTGTTGTTGTGTTTGCAGAAGCCAGCTGTGCGGTGTACGGACGAGCGGTCAAGGATTACGCCAACGTCTACGACCCTGGGAGTCTGGCCTTCAAAGAAGGGGACATAATCACGGTAATGAGACACACGTGTCTTGTGTCAGTGTGTCTGCTGATCACACATGTCTTATATATGTCTGTGTCTGCTCGTCCTTTCTTCCATCACACGTACGCGTATCTTGAGTTATCACCTATAAATTCCCCATCAATGCATCATTCTAGCCCCACATTTATAACTTTCACCTACTGACTCATCTACCCTCGTCTGTTTCCTCGGCAATCAGTTCATTTTATCCCACGAGGGAAGTTTTCTCATTGTGCCCCATTGCCTCACATTATAACTACGTTATTTTTTTTTTTTATTCCAACACACCCCATAACAACCTGAATCTCCACGAAACCTTTGTAGCATAGATCAAGTTTTTAAAAAAAGTTATCCCCCTGATCCCGTGTCTCGCTATTAACGTCATTACAACATTCTTCAGAGGAAAAAAAAGGCCTCCGTGTATGTTGTTTAAAAACTCAAATCAAGAATTTTTTATTCTTGGTTATAAATTGAATTCCGCTCTAATACCACTGAGTGCTGCGGCTGATACAGTAACATTCCACGCTAGTAACTTCAGAGAGTAACATCAGAATCTTGTTAACGTCCCGTCGTGCTCTATACGGCCCTCGTGTTACGCTCGCGGTCTGCGCTGAAGTCGTGGTTGGGGGGTCCATTCATGTACACTGATGGATGTCCAAGCAGTTCTCAAAAAAAAAACACCGTAGCGGAGGTGGGGGGTCCATTCATCTAGAGAGACTGATGTCCAGTATCTATGTCCATGTCGGACATGTAGACTTTGCGGCGGTACAAACAAGTGATAGTCCGGTGCTTGATATGTTACACTTGCGGGAGCTTTCTCCCCTCGACAGCTCCTCGTTAAAACCAGGTCTTGATTCCCAGTCTGACATGACTTAGCTAAATGTACTATTTTAACCCTCGGCAAGCACGTGCCAACTACAACACACGAGTCTCGTTTTAAGCCTTGTTCTTTATTCAGTTGTTTTATCAACAAAATATCACTGCTTGAATTTTTTAAAATACAAACGCGGGACCTTTTAGATATAGAGTTTGAAAAACATGGCTTTGGTAACTTCTTTTAGGAAGCCTCGAGTATGAGTGGGTTAAAGACCGATACAAACAACAGCTAAAACAAGATGACACTTAGAAATAATATGCTGATATCTAGAAGATCATTTAAACTATGGCACCAAGAGCTGGTTCTAGCGAAGCAAGAACTACTGCAATGGGCACCATTGTAAGCCATGTTAGGGCGACATTAAGACTCAAGGTTTGGGCACCATTGCAACCTATGTTAGGGTGACACAAAGACCCAAGGCAAGATTTGGGCACCAGGAACTAGGGGCACCATTGCCATACTTCGTCCTGGTCACTCGACAGACTAGTGCCACTGGACAAGATGGATAGCAAAATTTTAATCATAACTGTACAAACTTAAAGTATTAATTATCGCATCCACATATTTTATGTGGTTAGGATTAAACTTATTTGCTGAAGTATCGATACTAGTAAACCAAGAACTACGGCAATGGGCACCATAGCAACATATATTAGGCCGACACAAAATGGATAACATAACTTTAAGCGTAACTTTACAAACATTAAGGTATTGATTGTCGCATCCACATAACTACATAACCGATAGGGTTAGGATTAAACTTATTGGCTGAAATGTCAATACCTGAAACACTAGAGATTTGATTATAGGATGCTATCGTCACCCATTATCCCTTGCTGGGGTCGTGTTGGGCCCCACAGTTGATTTTCTCATAATTTTCCGCCACCAGTCTCTGTCCTCTGCCGCTCTGAGTAGTTCTACAACAGGCAGCCCTATCTCATGTCATCCATCCAATGAAGTCTTTGCCTGCTACTTCTTCTCCCTACTGGCACCGTGCCCTGCATTATTGTTTTGAACAGGCCGTTGGCTCGTATGGCATGCCCAAACCATCTCAGCTTTCTTGTTTTGACAATGCTCAGTAGACTCTCAAAGGACCAATCACATGAGTGGTCTTACAGGATTACGTCTCGCCCAAAACTACCGAAATAACACGCTCCCAGCAACTGTTAGAGTAGGATAATGTTACGGAACCATGGTTCAGAACGTAGCAGTGTTTGTGCTAGAGCCGGCCACTGATTTGAACGGTCATCGTGGGCTATCGTGTTACCTGTGAGGTGTGGAAATTGGCGCGATAAGTTCCGGTGGCTGAACGTGTCGATCTACCTGGGGGGTTCGCCCTCACGGTATAAATAGAGCTCGGTACTCAGGTGAGAATAGGACCGTTAACGACGGAGGGGAGAGGTGAAAACAGAACTGCTAACGAGGGGGGATGGTCTGGAGGTCCACTGGCCTTCAAGGTGATAGATGTACCTGTATGTGGGTAGCATAAGTTGTTGTGTTTTACCTGTATGTGGGTAGCATACGGTGCTGTGTTTTACCTGTATGTCCCTACATCGTTGTACTATATACACCCGTATTTGGTACTAGGTGTTTGGTTTACCTGTATGTTCTAACAGCGTTGTACTATATACACCTGTATTTGGTACAAGGTGTTTTGTTTACCTATATGTGTAGGTAGTATGTTGTACAATGGAAGAGGTCACGATGTGTTTGTTTTTGTATGTTGGTAGAACAAGGTGCTTTGTACACGTGTGTGCTCTGGTTTAGACCGTGTGGCTCTGTGTGGCTCTGGTTTAGATTGTGTGGCTCTGTGTGGCTCTGGTTTAGACCCTGTGACTCTAGTTTAGGTCGTGTGGCTCTGGTTTAGATCGTGTGGCTCTGTGTGGCTCTGGTTTAGATCGTGTGGCTCTGGTTTAGACTGTGTGGCTCTGTGTGGCCCTGGTTTAGATCGTGTGGCTCTGGTTTAGACTGTGTGGCTCTGGTTTAGATCGTGTGGCTCTAGTTTAGATCGTGTGGCTCTGGTGTAGATCGTGTGGCTCTGTATGGCTCTGGTTTAGATCGTGTGGCTCTGTGTGGCTCTGGTCTAGATCGTGTGGCTCTGTGTGGCTCTGGTTTAGTTCGTGTGGCTCTGGTTTAGATCGTGTGGCTCTGGTTTAGATCGTGTGGCTCTGGTTTAGTTCGTGTGGCTCTGGTTTAGATCGTGTGGCTCTGGTTTAGTTCGTGTGGCTCTGGTTTAGATCGTGTGGCTCTGGTTTAGACCGTGTGGCTCTGGTTAAGATCGTGTGGCTCTGGTTTAGATCTTGTGGCTCTGTGTGGCTCTGGTCTAGATCGTGTGGCTCTGGTTTAGATCGTGTGGCTCTGGTTTAGATCGTGTGGCTCTGGTTTAGTTCGTGTGGCTCTGGTTTAGATCGTGTGGCTCTGGTTTAGTTCGTGTGGCTCTGGTTTAGATCGTGTGGCTCTGGTTTAGACCGTGTGGGTCTGGTTAAGATCGTGTGGCTCTGGTTTAGATCTTGTGGCTCTGTGTGGCTCTGGTCTAGATCGTGTGGCTCTGGTTTAGATCGTGTGGCTCTGGTTTAGACCGTGTGGCTCTGGTTAAGATCGTGTGGCTCTGGTTTAGATCGTGTGTCTCTGGTCTAGATCGTGTGGCTCTGGTTTAGATCGTGTGGCTCTGGTTTAGATCGTGTGGCTCTGATTTAGATCTTGTGGCTCTGTGTGGCTCTGGTCTAGATCGTGTGGCTCTGGTTTAGACCGTGTGGCTCTGGTTAAGATCGTGTGGCTCTGGTGTAGATCGTGTGGCTCTGGTTTAGATCGTGTGGCTCTGATTTAGATCTTGTGGCTCTGTGTGGCTCTGGTCTAGATCGTGTGGCTCTGTGTGGCTCTGGTTTAGATCGTGTGGCTCTGGTTAAGATCGTGTGGCTCTGGTTTAGATCGTGTGGCTCTGGTTTAGATCGTGTGGCTCTGGTTTAGATCGTGTGGCTCTGGTTTAGATCGTGTGGCTCTGGTTTAGATCGTGTGGCTCTGGTTTAGATCGTGTGGCTCTGGTTTAGATCGTGTGGCTCTGGTTTAGATCGTGTGGCTCTGGTTTAGATCGTGTGGCTCTGGTTTAGATCGTGTGGCTCTGGTTTAGATCGTGTGGCTCTGATTTAGATCTTGTGGCTCTGTATGGCTCTGGTCTAGATCGTGTGGCTCTGGTTTAGATCGTGTGGCTCTGGTTTAGACCGTGTGGCTCTGGTTAAGATCGTGTGGCTCTGGTTTAGATCGTGTGGCTCTGTATGGCTCTGGTTTAGATCGTGTGGCTCTGGTTTAGACCGTGTGGCTCTGGTTAAGATCGTGTGGCTCTGGTTTAGATCGTGTGGCTCTGTATGGCTCTGGTTTAGATCGTGTGGCTCTGGTTTAGATCGTGTGGCTCAGGTTTAGATCGTGTGGCTCTGGTTTAGATCGTGTGGCTCTGTGTGGCTCTGGTGTAGATCGTGTGGCTCTGGTTTAGATCGTGTGGCTCAGGTTTAGATCGTGTGCCTCTGGTTAAGATCGTGTGGCTCTGTGTGGCCCTGATTTAGATCGTGTGGCTCGTTATGGCTCTGGTGTAGATCGTGTGGCTCTGGTTTAGATCGTGTGGCTCTGGTGTAGATCGTGTGGCTCTGGTTTAGATCGTGTGGCTCTGGTTTAGATCGTGTGGCTCTGTGTGGCTCTGGTCTAGATCGTGTGGCTCTGTGTGGCTCTGGTTTAGATCGTGTGGCTCTGGTTTAGATCGTGTGGCTCTGGTTTAGATCGTGTGGCTCTGGTTTAGACCGTGTGGCTCTGGTTTAGATCGTGTGGCTCAGGTTTAGACCGTGTGGCTCTGGTTAAGATCGTGTGGCTCTGTGTGGCTCTGGTTTAGATCGTGTGGCTCTGTGTGGCTCTGGTTTAGACCGCGTATTACTACAGACACGATACATGTGTGGCTCGGCTCGTGTCGTACAACTAACTATAAGGTAGAAACAGTATCGTATCACCCACCTGTAGAAGTTAATGGCTGGAGTTCTGTTCACCTGTCTCAGGTAACCAGGTCTGTTAGAGGGCCAGTTGACCTTTCCTGTGTTGTAATGACCCTGTAGTGTAAACACTACTCCTCCCCACCCCCATTGTAAAACTTATCTAACGGCTTTGTGTAAACAAATAAAAAAACACAATGGGTCTGCTGTTCCGAGGGGAAACGATGTTGCAAGATGACCTTGACATTATTAAACGAGGTCATGCCCACAGTACGTAACGGCAATTGTACAACGAAGACTAGGGTCTATTGTTTTAATAAGTCGTTTGTTGGGGGAAATATTTAGATGTTTTACAGTATAACACAATTGTTTTAGTTCACAAGTTAACGCAAGATATGAGTTAACATGTTTGGGACAGTAAAGTTTTAAGGAAGGAATGATTTTGCATGATTAAGTTTATTAGACAGGAGGTGCAAGTTTTCTGACAGTTAAAAGCTTTTCAATGGTAGATCTAACTTGTTTACGGTTGATGTAAGTTTTAGTCTTTTCATCTAAGCTTTAGTTTTCGGACGTTTTCTTAGATTGTCTCAGTTTTTGACAGAGCTTTGGATGATTGAGGCTAGTATAATGTAGGGCTCATTTATTTTTACATCTGGCGTCGCGTTGGTCCGTGTTGATTAATAATTAATTCATTGTTTAATCTACATCGTGCTACCTTATTAATTAATAATTGATTAAGCTAACTCATTAGGGGCATTTGTTTTTTTCTTCTTGTGAATCAGCTGTCACCAGAGAAATTATCTTTTTATATGAACTTGTTATGTGATATTTTTTTCACACAACCTATAGGTTGGTAGGTTCAAGGTTTAAAATCCAACTCGTGAACCGAACTCGAGACTTTCTTTTACACGTGTACATAAACCTATACAATATGTAAAACGCCCGCACACCTGAGATCACCTGAAGCTACAGTCTATTTATAGTTAAAGACTTAATCACACGGGCCCCAAGAACCAAGGCCTGTAAACCTAGCATCGCCCTACCCCCACGAGTACCCGGATACTCTGAGTGAACGAGGACGCCGGAGTGGCGAACTCGCCACCCAGGGTATTACTCAGACCTTGATCTTCCTTACCCCTCCCCTCTCTCCACATTTAGATCTCTAGTTACTTTATTTTGGGGGCTAACCGACAATTAATACCACAATAATTGCACAGTTTTTTTTCATAGCTTATAGCTGGTGGTAAAGTTTGATGCACATGAACGCACCATCGCGCACCGCTGTTGAACAACTGTTTGGCGTTCAGCTGCGGTAAATTTGTTATGTAAACATTATCGTTATGTACGCAGTGGACTGAGCAGAAATATGGCGGAGACAAATAAGAGTTAAACACATCACTGATGCTTGAGGGATTGTTTTCTAAAAACTGACATTCACTTACAATAATGATACTTTTTTTTTTATTTGTTTGTTATAATGTGTTGTTTGTTAGGTTATTGTGACATTTATTGTGTGAATTGTGTCTTATTTGGCATTAATTATTATGCGGTTTTTTTTTTGGGGGGGGGGGTACTTTTCTATCAGTTAACCTTACACATTCGTTCGTAACCGAATAGTTGAGTATCACTACATCTATTCTTTGGTGAAAATTTGCGTATGTTTAATTTATGATAAATATATAATTATTTATCATATAACAGTACTAACCGTACAATATTGTCTAAAAGACAGCTGTAACATAGTTGACGACCAAACAATAGACAATATGTGTATATACTTCTGTCATACATACAATGTTGACCAACATACATCTTTCACACATAAAGTATTGACCTACATACATCTTTTACACATGCAATGTTGACCAACATAAACACACATACAATGATCTCCAATATAGACACACATACAATGTTAACCAACATAGACACACGTACATCATTGACCAACATAGACACACAATGTTGACCAACATAGACACACAATGTTGACCAACATAGACACACATACAATGATCTCCAATATAGACACACATACAATGTTAACCAACATAGACACACGTACATCATTGACCAACATAGACACACAATGTTGACCAACATAGACACACAATGTTGACCAACATAGACACACATACAATGATCTCCAATATAGACACACATACAATGTTAACCAACATAGACACACGTACATCATTGACCAACATAGACACACAATGTTGACCAACATAGACACACAATGTTGACCAACATAGACACACATACAATGATCTCCAATATAGACACACATACAATGTTAACCAACATAGACACACGTACATCATTGACCAACATAGACACACAATGTTGACCAACATAGACACACAATGTTGACCAACATAGACACACAATGTTGACCAACATAAACACAGATACAATGTTCAACAACATAAACACACATACAATGTTCAACAACATAGACACACATACAATGTTGACCAACATACACACATACAATGTTGACCAACACATACACACATATAATGTTAACCAACACATACACATATACAATGTTGACCAACACATAGACACATACAATGTTGACCAACATAGACATACAATGATCTCCAACATACACCTACCACCCATACCCAACAACGTTAAGGTGAAAGTGTCTCCCGGCGCTGTTGGTTAACCTCTGACCCCCCTGTTAGATAAGAGGTGTCGGCCTACACTGAGTCACCTGGGGAAACCGACTGCAGGTAACCCATGTGTAAACCTATACAGGTGAGAGGAGGGGTATACTATACACAAGTGATATAACTATCTTGATGTAGCAGAACGTTCTGGGTCACTGCATTAAGACTTGTTTACGCTTTGTTTTTCTCCTAGTGAAAACAAACACTAAAAAAACCCATCAAACTCGAGTACACTTGTGTAAACAAACATTTATTATACAGTACCTTGATGTTGAGACACTTTTATATTTACCTTGATAAAAAGGTTTACTTAAGGATAAGTTGATCGTGGGTATACCTTGATGCCTAAAAACAACGAAGCTCTAAAGACAATAAAACGCTATAGCAAGCACAAAATTATTAACAAATACTGAACGTTTACGACTGGAAGTTAACATATATAAACCTTTTTTTTTCCTATTCAAAAGCAACACACGGAAGCTTTATTTTTTTATCTTTTAAACTCAGCCTACTACTACTTTACTTGCTATCTATGTTCAAAATACGATTGCATATTAATTTTCGGTTACTTAATTACTTTTTCTATGCGGTTGATTTTAAATTTTAATTAAAGTTTAATTTCTAATTAATTTTCTAGCACCTGTAGTTCGTTTTGCGTTAACATTCCCATAAGGTGTCGACCCTATAAACTAATCAAAGCGAGAGAATCGCTTTATTAATTTCTCTTTTTTCTCTATAGAGTTATGTACCTTGCCTAGCCTATCAGGGGAAAGAATCCATTTTTAGAAAAGCGGGGAGAAAAATCCTCACAAGTTCAGTTGTATCGTTTAAAGTAGAACCATGCTTCCAGGATCTCGCGTTGAACGAGGAAAGGACGCGAGCAGAAACTACTCACAGCTTTGATGATAATGAGAGGGGTTTTGCGTAACCCCCTCCACCCCTTGTAAAGATGAATGAAAATAAATGTTTGATGGCGGGCGTTTGAACTCTGAAGAACGATAAGAGAGCGAGGGCTGATTTTTTTGTTAGTGTCGAGGGTAGTGTGAGGGCTGATTTAGGTAAATAAGTAGTGCTATGATTGATTTAGCTAGAGACGTAAGTAGTGTGAGGTCTGATTTAGTTCGAGGCATAGGTAGTGCGAGGGCTAATTTATTTTTAGAGACGCAGGTGATGCGCTAGCTGATGTAGATGCTTGATACCATAGCGTTAGGTTTTACTTAAGTTTGTCATGCTACTAATGATCAATGAAAAAGTCCACAAGACTCGCTTTGCTACTGAAACTACATTGGATACTAGTTTAAAAATAAAAAACGAGGTTGGACGTTGCTAGAACGTACAAATCTAGACCAAGAGTCGTGTTTTATTACTGCCGGTTTTTAAAATGTCAACAGTGTTTATCTAGCCAAGTTTACTCATACTGGCTATCATATTTCCAATTTTTTTTCCATTAGCAGACAAGTCATCTCTTCTCGAGAGATATAGCGAGGGTGGATACCAGCGAGTAACGAGATAAAAATATAACTCGAGATCCTCCCAGTCTATTTATAGTCTGAGTCATTACTACTTATCGGGTAAACAAAAGTGACTCGTTTATCTGACCGTCCTCTGGGTCGCAGTCACGTGATTTGTGTACACCGTACACCCTCACATATTATATGTGAACACGACATTCCTTAACATTTTCTGAGTAAAACTACACACCCTGGCAAAAGCAGTACATAACATTACTGGGTATTCCAGCAGTTGTATAAGACATACCTTTCCTATCTTTTTTTTCTTCTTTTTGTTTTCATTGACGACCAACACTACCAATGTCCACACCGATAAGATTTTCCCGATTTATACAACCACCTATTCGATTCTTTTATTTTATAAATAAATGGAATTAATACTTTAGAAATGAAACCTACCCTAGAAGTTATACCACGTAGTCTAATTCTATTTAAGACGGAGGGTATTGACCTCTTCAGTCGAAATTTCTCCCTCCTCTCCCTGCCCCCTCCCTACTAAAAAAAATAGTGACCTTTGATCAGTCTGAGAATGTGTTCGATATCCGCCTGACTTTGTGATCGATAAATCATCAATCACATTAAGTGTTTACGTGCGGTATTATTTCCTTATAAAGCTTTTGTCTGCGGAGTCCCGTATTTAGCCGCCTATAATGAATCATATTTTTTTTTCTTTTATCATGGATGTTTAGAAAACCACCTTTCTCATGAACTCGCCTAGAAACACCAGCTCTGGTTGCCCGGCCTAATGTTTACTCACCTTCTAAGACTTTGACAAAATTTATATTACTTTAATTGACATGCTTATGCTTAATTATACTTAATGACACTAATTAATTTATTGGCTTTAAGAATTATACAGACTTATAAGATAAGATCCCAGTGTCTGGTATTGTAACATATCTTTGTCTGGCTATTGTATTCAGATGTGACAACATTCATTACTTAGATAGCCGCATTGGGTTTAGTTTTCGTTTCGTTTCGTTTTTTATTTTTTTACTAGCCGTCCCGGCCAGGCCCTGCTCTGGCTTCTGTGTAAAACCTTTCTGTTAAAGACCATTACCTGTGTGTTTAGTAATCATCATAAACCCGGCATTGCACACCCAAACACAAACCAAAACAACAAAACGCAAACATAAAGCTAACACAATTACAAATACAAACGAAAACAAAAACCTAACAACTAACCCAACCACAACCACAAACACCAATACGAACACAAAGAAAAAAAACAAACGAAAAAGCAAACGAAAACAAACCAAATCCAAATGCAAAACCAACCACAAACCCAAAGAAAAAAACACAAACGAAAAAACAAACGAAAACAAACCAAATACAAACGCAAAACCAACCACAAACACAAATACAAACACAAACGCAAAGAAGATAAAACACAAACGAAAACGAAAAAAGAAAGAACAAAAACGAACCAAATCAAAACGCAACCACTAACGCAAACCCAACCTAAACACAAAGAAAACACTAACGCGAACATAAACGCACAGTGCTCAGAGTCTAGCCCGGGGCGGAATCGCCTGTTTCAGCTTAATAAACGACTATAGTACCCCAACTTATTCATAGTCTTTTGCACTCACTTTAATGAACGTAGGCGCGAAACCGAACACGGGAGGCCCGGGACCCCAAATAGCACCCTGTCTGGGCGCCAGAGGACGCACCATGACGTCACCGCCTGATTGAACTTAGTAAACGACTATAGTACATAACTTATTCATAGTCTTTTGAACTCATGCGAACGTATATACCATAGCGTACACCGGAAGGCCCGGGGCGCCAAACAGCACCCTGTCGGGGTGCCGGAGGACGCCCGGATTTGATTCACTTAAAGTCTATAGTAACCTTTCTTACCCATAGTCTATCGCACTGTTAAAAACAAAACTATGCAGCATAGCGCTCACATGATAGCCCAGGGTGCCAAATCGAACCGTGCAAGGGCGCCGGCGGACGCGCCTGTTTCAATTTAGTGAACAAAAATGATAATACTCCAAGCTTATCCGTAAATGGAAAGAAATAAACATATAGGATTTGTAGGACCTGGCTCATTAAATGTTATTGATTTAAAAAAAAAAAATATTGAACAGTATGTTCAGTGTATAGAATAAATAAAAGGCAGTGTTAAAAATACCTAACGACATTGCACTTAATCAATCCCCGCTAATTATGTAATTATTTTTTTTTCTTAACACCAAAAACAAAGTAATAAAATGTAAATTCTTTCTTCTTAAGAATTTTTTTTATTAAAGGGAAGTAACTGTGCAGTCAATACATTTCCGACACAATTTTAGAAATTTTATAAACGTCGATACACTTTTTAAAAATTTTATGTCGCGTTCATAATTGAAAATTATTCTTCTAAGTAAATAGAATGAAAATTGTTTTTAAAGACTTTCAATGGTAATTTTCTGACTCGTACATTTAGACTATGAGCACGATAAAAAATCTAACACTTAAATCCATAGAACTGTCAACGACAAACATATGCATTACATACAGAACTGAGCTTTATATATTAGATTTTTAATTTTTCTAAACAGTTCAAGAATTGTATTTGTGGTTCACGTTATGGAAGTTAGGTAATGGTTATCATGAAGGTAATAGATTAAACTGGACACACGAAAAAATGGGATAGTTCGTGGTGGTTTTAGTATACCCCCTTCCCCTCCCCCGTTTGGAAGTTGGTTAACGAATATCAGTCTCAACTATGAACAGTCAATTCGGCGTGTGATCAGACGATTTGATGTGACTTGCCAATGTGAATAGACGTTTTGGTGTATGAATAGGCGCTTTGTTGTCCGAATAGTCGAAATGAAATGTGTATTAACTTATGTGAATGTAATGTGTGAAATGCAGATTTGGTTGTTAAAAGACGATTTGGTATGTGGATAGCTGACTTGGTGTGTGAATATACAACTTAATGTGTAAACAGCTAATTCGCTGTGTGAATAGCCGATATTCTTTGATCCCGAGTGGTATTATGTGGCCTGGGATCTAATTGAATTACACCCTCGGATACACAAATCCTCGCTCATCCTTGCCGAGGCTGGGAGGTCTGGCCAAGACAGTTTCGTGATGAGGGGCGTTACGCCACCCGGCTTATGGATTGCCTTGTGGGTGCTGAAAGATCACTCACGTGTAGGGATGGGGGACACTCGGTGTGTGTGAGTGAGTGTGTGTGTGAGAGAGAGAGAGAGAGATTACTTCGAGCAAGGTGTTAAAAGTCTGCGTTAAAACTATTGACTAAACTGGTTTAACTTTGGTTGAGCTGTTCAAAACTTGGTTGGACTTATCATATTTTAAAAGTTTTCTTCTAATTACAATGGCGTGGTAATTAAGCGGACGTAAACTGGTAGTATTTTCAACAAGTACATTTTTTCCCCATTCATTTTCTCGACGCCCTCCCTTCCGCCCACTTCGCAGAGGTTTACACTCATTGTTTTTCATGCGTGCTGAGGTTGTTGTATACAAATGACGTGTAGGACTGGTGAATTTAAATTGTGGATAGAAGGCCGAAGTAGAGATTTTGTGTGTGGAGGTGGTGTCTTTTTCGTTCATTGGTGTGTGGTGTGGTATTTTTGTGGCGGGCTGAGTGCGCCACGTAACCTTTGGGGTGGCACTGTGGGTTGTTTGTATGTGGTTGTCTGTTTTGTGGTTGTTTGGCGTGTGTGTTGTGGTTGGTCTAAGTGTATGGTGTTGTGGTTGTTTGGCGTGTGTGTTGTGGTTGGTCTGAGTGTATGGCGTTGTGGTTGTTTGGCGTGTGTGTTGTGGTTGGTCTGAGTGTATGGTTTTGTGGTTGGCTTGGGCGTGGTTTGTGACACGTGACATGTTGTGTATTACTTCATTTCTTTGACTTGACACTACGGATTGCGTAGACTCTAATTGTGTTTACAACTCTCAGACTTTAGTCTCGCTAAAAAAACATTTCAGTACCTGAGCGCACGTGGGAGTCAATGAGCTACACGACTCTTTTAAAAAAATTGTTTTAAACCAAAACCCGAAAACTAATTTGGAGCCCTCGCCACCAGATGTGACAACGACTTCCCTGTTTATCACTGGAAACCTTTCTTTTGTTTTGGGTAACCGGAAGCCCCCAAGTCCGCCGGCTATCTGAACCCGCCCTCGGCACTTCCTCGTGTCATGGACGCCACGAGTACCACTCCTCCCAGCACAATGCCTTTTTATCTGGGTACTGTACTAAGTAATTACCCGTTGACCAGTTACATCTGGACGATGAATGTGTTACACGAATACATCTAACAGGTACTTATGTTGTTGTTGCGCCATATACTCAGTCATCGCATGGGATAAGGTTTGTGTGTGTGTGTGTGGGGGGGGGGGGTTACTTGGGGACGAGAAACTCTTCTTTATTCCATAAGAGAATATATATATAGATGCTAAGTATATTGACTTTTTGTCATGTAGGCCTATCCCTTGTTCAATAATATCATTTAGGTCTTGATGTTGTTATGCCTCCACCGCCATAGTTCTGCAATGTCCAGTAAGTTACTTTAGCCAATTTTTAGTAAGGTCCTTTAGGCCTTGATAATATTTTGGTTTAGAAGCCTACTTTTAAACATACTAAAACACTGGACTCGAAATATTCTGAAGCCCTCGCCAAGTCCTCTAGTTTTAGTCTCAGTATATCTTCTAAATTATGTAGCCTTATCCATGTTGACCCCGTAATGTATTGTAGCCCTAGTAACAAGAACTGTAGCCCTAGTCCCGCGATGCCCAGACCTACTCTACTGTCCTGCTTCAATCTGTTTGATTTAGCGATCGGCTCCCTTACACCGGAAGTGCCATTAAAGACATAAAAAATAGTTAGTGTCTCGCGTGATTCCACCCATCCCGAGACAGATGTTGCGGCCCAAGTATCGCCTTCCTAAAAAAACTGAGCAGCTCTGGCGAGGGCGAAAAACATCCACTGAGGCATTAATCTCTTTTTTTTCTCTCTCTCTCTCTTTGTGTTTTTGATTTTCCGCTACAAAAATTAAAATAAACAGATCTTTTAAGTTTTTAGTTGTTTGTATTTCCCGTCTAGAAAGTTCACAGAAATACTTTTTTTTCTGCGGATAGATAGCGCTTTAAAAAAAAAACCACGGCTAAGACTGTATAAAAATAGTTTTGAATAGTTCAATAGCAATTACAAACACGTGTTCATCGCCTTACTTTGTGCTGAAAAATGACGCGTCTTCTACTGAAATAACTCTGGATACCCCTGACACCCGGTGAAGTCACTGAATTTAATAGACACACCACCTACATCTGAAATATTTATTACCCCCCCCCCCCCCACACCCCACCCCGCCCCCCTCACACACACACATCTATTTTTATGCCCAAGTCATCTCGAAATATCGTATAAGACGAGGAAGCGTCGAGTGCGGAATTCCCGCTGCGGGTGCCGTCTTGAGCAGGAAGCTGGTCATGATAAGCAACTGGGATCTAGTGAGCGGCTGATTGCATTAAAACACACGCGCCTTCCACGGAATCAATGCTCACGCACGGGTTGACTTGCTGGCCGGCGGAACCACTCATGCGTGACGAGCGTAGAAATATATATAGAAGGATCGATTTTGTTTTTTACGTGATTAAATTATATTTTATTTTGTTCCTAACTTGATGTTCGCGGTATATTACGTCGATGTTAAACAGATGGCATGTGCGTTTAGTTTTATATCCGTAATTAACGGTTATCTCCTCCGCTCCTCCTCACTTTATCCGCCTCTCATGTGTCTCAAAATTTGGTCATTTCTGCCCTCACCCCCACACAACCAATTGCAATCATTGGATGTATTATTTTTTTGTATTATTATTATTTTTTATAATTTAAAAAGTATTTTGATATACATTTATTTGAGTTAGTTTAGCGTAATGGTGTCCCACGCGGTGTTTCTTTCAGGCATCTTTTTGGTGGGGTGTGGGAAGGTAGGAGGGCTTAATGAAAACATAAAATTTATGTGGAAGAAATATACATTGACCATTTTAACTAGAGTCCGCTGCCCCTCCCCACCCCCCTCCCGGAAATGTTAAGTACACTCCACCCACCCACCGTAGTCCCTGAGATAAAAAATATCTGAAGGTACCCCTGGTCCCAGGATATAGGATTGTTGCACTCTATCATATCAATAACTAAATTGATGAGTAAATGGGTGGTTGGATGGGTGGGTGAGTAGTGGATGGGTAGCAGCAGAGACGTGCTTTACCACCAGGGCCGCACCACGTTAGCCCATTCTTGCCCACCCACCCCCTCCATATCTAAATCTAACATTATGTGAAACTAACGTGATTTTTACCGCCCCTTGTTCCTACTGCCGTTCCACCCACCTTCCCCCTTATCCCACGAGTTTTTAATCAAGAAAAGAGTTTTAGTGTGCCGAATTTCAAAAGAAAAACAGTAAAATTCTTGAGAGAATGGAGTAGTAGTAATCGTACATGTTAAAAAGGGTGACTGAAAAAAATTCGCAACGGAAGACTGCGCACAAATAAAAATACGCATGGGTATCTTTTATTTACTTAAAATTTTAAATAAATGAATGACCACGTGTACACTGTAGCATAAAAAAAATTGTCCTTTTACGATGACCAAAACATAACCAGAGTTTCTTCCAGGCATCTCTCTCCCCCCCCCCCCCCCCCCTAAAAATTTTTACCGCCCCCCCCCCGAACAAAATGAAATTTATATAATTTATATAGAAAATATATACTTTTAACAGTGTCCGCCCCCCCCCCCCCCCGTAGAAAATCTACCGCCCCCCCCCCCCCCCCGAAAATTTCAAGTGCCCCCCGGAGAAAAAAGTCTGGAAGAAACACTGAGTATAATTAGTTTTTATTTACGCGTTTCTCGGTTTGCGCAGTTTTCACTGTTTATTTTCCCATTGCGCATTCTTCCAAACTTGCGAACAAAACGTAAAGTAGAAGAAGAAAAAAATTCCATCCATCTCTACATGAGTTGAAGGATTTTGGCCTGCTACACCGCCTTCTTCCACTTGTCTTCTGTTTTTATGTCTGGACTCCGAGCTGCCGTAGGGCTGTCTACAAATAAAAAGCCATAGGCCTACAACCCCCGCAAACTACAAAATCTCTTACGCCATTTCCGGGTACGTTTTTCTTCAGCCGCCCAGCCCGTAAATGGATCAAAGCAGTGTGCACTTCGCTGAGGGTTGTACAGTAGGAAGTAGATCATCGGAGGTACGGGCGTCCGTGTGATTGGGTGCTCCCTTACCGTAGGGGCGTCCGTGTGATTGGGTGCAACCGTGTCGTATGGGCGGTTGTGTTAATGGGTCCTCCTGTGTTGTAGGAGCGTCCGTGTGATTGGGTGCTCCCTTGTTGTATGGCGTTCGTGTTACTGGGTGCTTCCGTGTTTAAAAGCGTCCATAATATTGGGTGTTCCCGTGTTTTAGGGCGTCCATAATATTGGGTGTCGCGAGGGCGTCCGTGTTATTGGGTTCTTCCGTGTTTTAGGGCGTCCATAATATTGGGTGTTCCCGTGTTTTAGGGCGTCTGCATTATTGGGTTTCCCAGAGTGATAAGGGCGTCTGTGCTACTAGGTGCTCCCCTTGCTTTAGCGGCACAAGAGTTCACATATGCTCCTGTTTTACTCACCACAACCTCGCGCGTGGCACGTGCTTCAATACATAGACTAGACACGGCGTGAGATTTTGAAATGGCCTTGAAGTATTTATGAGAGAATATTAAACACATTTACTGCAGCTAATTACGTCCGGCTGTCCATGTGAACATCTTCATCCTACCTTACTCTAAACTGCCTCAAGCGTTTGTTTGTTGTTGTTTTTTTTTTTTGTTTAACTTGAAAACACCTGTAGACTTCACCCATCTATAATTATTAGATCTATAAGTAATTATTATAAGCGATTAATTGTAAAAAAAAAAC
Source organism: Physella acuta (assembly GCF_028476545.2). Classification (NCBI taxonomy): domain Eukaryota; kingdom Metazoa; phylum Mollusca; class Gastropoda; family Physidae; genus Physella; species Physella acuta. The sequence continues at coordinate 199,642 of NW_026732251.1, forward strand.
CAACTGAAATGGTGCCTTGAGTTTAGAGTTGATTTTTTTTTCTTTTTGGTTATTTAGAAAAGAATTTTGTTCACCCATCAATAATTATTAGATCTATAAGTAATTATTATAAGCGATTAATTGTAAATAAAAACTGAAATGTTGCCTTGAGTTTAGAGATGATTTTTTTTTTTATTTAGAAGAGAATTTTGTTAAACGGAATGGAATCGTTAGTTTGTTGCATTCGATTGACGCACCTGTGAATTAAAATAATTACAACATAGGTGCATCGGTGTGGGTTGTTTTTTTTAATTCCGTCACGTAAAGGGAAGCAATTTGATTCAATCCCCGAGCATTTACGAGTGCTGTAAAACGTTTGGCAGGCGAGATATTTCATTTCCGGTTTGCCGAATCAGTTTGGATTCATTGAAAGTTTAATTTTGTGTTGGCTCTCCCCCTGCAGCTGACCGGAAGTTGTACGTTGTTGAATTGTTTATCAACGTCATGCCGTGTGCGCGTTCGTTACGTTAGGGCTAAGGTTTAGATTTTTTTGGCTACAGGTTTTTTGTTTGTGTCTCTACAGGTGCTTGAGCAGAAGACCGACGGGATATGGCGAGGGTATGTTTTCCACGAGGGCAGGATGGCAAAGACAGGCATGTTTCCTGCCAATCATATCGTGCTCATTGATAGTAAAGGTGAGTTAGGATTTCTGTAGCATGGCCCCAAGGGGGGGGGGGTGCTTAAATAAAGATAATAAGGCAGAATTTTTTCTGGGCAAACTATTTTAATTAATTAATACATACTTTGAGAATAGCAAGAACTATTAAATTATTTTTTTGTTGGTTAATATATTTTTTGTTAGTTAATTTAATAACACAAGACCATTGCTAGATTTGGGCGTCCTATAGCGACTCAAAGCTTGTTTTTTTTTTTTTTTTTTTTTTCTAAACTGAAAATGATTTTGGCATATTGCTTCTTTACTTAATAAAAAATATATTTAAAAATTGCACATTGAGAGAGTGGGTGGGGGTAACAAGACAATCGTGTTTTTTTTTTCCACGATGACCCAAACAACCCCTCCTTCTCATTCCGCTTTTATTTCCCGAGGGACTCGAATCTTGTTATTTTTTTTTTCCGATGGCCGAACTCAGCCATTGATTCTTTTTTAATATACGAGTAGTTTTTTAAATGTAGTCTCCCCTGATTAAATAAATATTTTAGCTCGTCTTGTCTGTACAGGAATATAATTTTTTTTTTTTTTTTTTTTTTTTTTTTTACAATGTAACGAATGCATTTCCCCAGTGGTGGCCAGACAACAACAGCAGCAACAACAGCAGAAAAAGACCGGACACATGTACGGTCCGGTGCCGGACCTCCTGAGCCGGGGACCGGTCTACAGCCCGGCGCACCAGTACAACAACAACAACGGCGGCAGCGAACGGGGCTCCATCGAGAGCTCCGGCACGGACGACAGCCACCCGTCCACCCCGCACAGCTTCCCCTCCACGCCCAGCTCCAACTACCCGCCGCCGCCCTCCTCCCTGCTGGCGTCGTACCCGCCCCGGAGCCCGCTGACCAGAGGTAAGACTTCCGTTATCGTCCTAACACATTTGATCAGCAAATGCTGACCATATGTCACACCTGTAGTTTCAACAGCCCGTCCTATCTATTAAAAAGCCATTGTTTATTTATTTATTTATTTTACTGTAAAACGAACAAAATATGAAATGCAGTGTGGTTTATTAAAAAAATAAAAGAAAATAAAACGTTATTTTTATCTTCTTGATGAAATGCTCTAATAATCAAGTAAAGATTGTGGGGGTAGGAGCGTTACAAATTAGGATAGATGAAGTAGAGTTTATCTGTTTCTCTGGACAGTACGCCCTGCTTCCTCAAGGACACCCAAAGATGCTGTTTAGGTGAAAATTGTCTGCACAGCTTCAGGTGTGATCGGCAGTTTTTGTTGGTGCCGCTTTGCTAACGTCTTTTCTTCTACGATCTATATTACATCTATGGCAATACTCGTATAACAATGTGTTTAAAAATTAAGTGTACTTCCAATTAAATTAGCCTCACGAACTAAAATTGAAATGATTTCAATCATTGTTCATGAATAATGAATATTCTGTCATCAATTTTTTACTTTTTTCTTATCTGTGAAACCCATACAACTTTCTACAACTTTCCCCTGTATACTATGACCGCACGTTCCCTGTTAAACACGTGATCAATGAGCACTCACTCCCAGGCTCACGTGACTGGTGTTTGTGGTCCGACAAACTGGCCATAAAACAACGTCATTATCTACCTAGTTACCGCCCTTAATTATTGCCCCTGTCTTAACCGTCGCTTCTCGTTAACCAACCGTTCGTTCCATGATCATCTTATATCCGTCAGATCTAAATACTGGAGGCTGGTGGTGGGGTAGTTAGCAGTACTAAAATTAACATTAAGTTTGCAGTGTTGCCATTGGCTAGTTTTGGAGTTTCAAGAGCATCCTCCACCCAGTTACATAAGCACATCAAAGTTATTTTGGCTTAAGCACACCCCACTTACACAGACGCCCCCCCCCCGACACAAACGTCGTCCCCCCCTACACAAACGCCCCCCCCCCCTTACGCACACGCCCCCACCCATTAGATAACACAAAGTTCTTAGACCCCCAGATTTAAGAACGCCCCCTTTACCATGTTACTTGAACGCCCCACCCCGTAACTCAAACGACCCACGCCAAACCACCCCGAAACATACACGCCCCATTACACTGTAATACGAACGCCCCATTACACTATTATACGAATATCCCCTGACTAAAATTTTTTAACTTACTTCAAGATTTATTTTCGGCCTGGTGACGCATCCGAAGTTTGCATAACAGGTATACGTTATACATGGATACTAGGCCCTGCACAGTTTAATCTGTGCCTAGCATGGTAAGTCTTCCGCGGAAATCGTTCTCCGCCACCCGACCCGCAAGTACTTTCCGGGTGCCGGAACCGGACTGCACTTTCCGATGCATAGTCCGGGAAATATTTTGCGGGAACTAGCTCCAAAAATCACCCAAACCGCCACATTCACGTCCGATGAACAACGTGACCCAAACGTGATCCTAAGTGGTGAGTGACCTATCAGAAATTATAACCTCTGCAAATGGGGGTCGCCGCTCACGTCTAGGTCAATTCGATCCCCTCTCGTTGCTTTCAAGAACCGAGCGCAAGGGCGAGGGCTGGAGTTATTTAGAACTGCAATTCCTCAGTAAACTGGCGATGTCGGTTTTAATCTTACTCATTTACTGGAGCTTTGCTGCCGTTGCTTATGCTTCTTTTATGAGCCCTTGTAGACACGCTTCTACAGCCCACGCAACTAGCTTGATTTTTAAATCGTAGGAGGAACAAACGCAACAAGTATATTGCTTAGGTCTTTGACGGAATATTTTTTTTTTAAATTCTAACAATTAAACCCAATCTTATATATATATATATATATATATATATATATATATATATATATATATATATATATATATATATATATATATATATATATATATATATATATATATAATGTACAATTAAACCCAATCTATTATATATATATATATATATATATATATATATATATATATATATATATATAATATTTATACCATTATTTTTTTAAAATAACACTTTTCTCAAAAGACAAAAACTTAAGTGTTGTAGTATGCAGCTGAAAATTTTGAATAAAAATTCACGAGATTTTGTCTCCGTTGCCTGCTGGCTAATAATTCCAAGAATGATCGAGTCCATCGATCTCTGTTGTTCGTCGGGAGAACACAAAACTACGTCAGGCGGTTTGTTGATTTGATTTGCCGTCGTCGTGTGGCGATTGTCTAGAGAAAAAGAAGTTATGTAAAAATAATTGGGCCTTTTCGTAATTAACGCTTAGTCTGTGAGATTGTCGGGTGACTCATGGTTATATGTGTGTGGGCTGCAGCCGGTCTGAGAAATTAAACCCCTTGTGCTACTCTCGTCCGGGGTGGTTTTTCTTTATAGTTGTAGGCAGTATAAAGCGTTTCCTGAGTGGGGAAAAAATCGATTGATGTTTGGGTTTTTTCTTACAGGATGTAAGTCCGTACCTTAATGTTATAAGGCAATAATAAACATCAATGTTGGGTTACATGATCTATGATATCAAAGGGGGTTTTAACTTTCGCAGATGGGGCCCCTTTCATCAAATACGAGTTATATATCGATCTTATGGAATTGATCCCTTTAATAGGATGTATTCGAATATGTTTTATACATTCTCTATTTTTATTATTCATCTTAAACCACGTACAATAGTCTTTTTTAATAGTTGCAGTGACGTTTAGTGTTAAAAGTAAAAGATAACCAAATTCTGCTGAATACATTGAGAACTAAAAACATGACAACTTGTTGCAGTTCTGAATTACCCGCAATGTAACGCCGAATACATTGAGAACTAAAACACTAACATACACAGCGGCGTGCACTAGTAACTTGTTCTTTGTTATCATCCCCCTCCCCCCACCCCACCCCCCATCCCCTTTCACACACACACACACACACACACACATACACAATCATCTCCCTCACCGCGACTTTAACCATGACAACACTTGTTGCAGTTCTGCATTACCCGCAATGTAACGCCTTAGACAAAAGTAGTGTAATTTAAGGCGCCCGGGTGTGTAAACTATACGCCCCGAGGCGTAATTCTAGGAGCCCCGCGGTGATAGTTGGCGCCCTGTATCGTAGTTAGGCGCCCTGTGTCGTAACATCTTAACATGTGACGTAAATAATCGCACTGTGGTCTTACTAGGCACCCCGTGGTATAACATAAACTACTAACTGGTCAAGAAAATTTGAACTAGGGCATCCCAGGGGAGGTGGCGTCACATAGGCCAGTATCCCGTGGGTCACCGGGGTCATCTTTGTAAGCCAGTTTTTGTTCATTTATTTTAATTCACTCAGGCCGGCAAGCGTAAAGAAATAACGTTGTCAGCGTGTTGCCTCTGGCCCACCAAGCGAGGGGGCACGAATCGATAACGGTTCTGGTCCCACACCCACTCGCCTATCTCCTCGCTCGTTGCTCTGGAATTGGGATGTGAACATTCAGAGATCTCGTGGAATTATGGTATTCCGTTTTGGTCAAGTTTCAAGTTTTCAAGGCTTTTGTTCTTGCTTTGAGCTTATGTTTTACAGATCCGTGTCTGGCAGCTGGGTTTTTGTACATACTGCTAGTCACTGACTTATACCTAGTCACTAACTGACCCATGCCTAGGCACTAACTTACCTATGCCTAGCCAATAACTAACCTATTCTGACCTATACTGAGCCATTGTCTTTGCCTTGATCTTAATACTTCATAATCCTGTACACACAAAAAATCGATTTAATAAGACTGACATCGCCTGAATGTTCTTTTCAACACCTTGTATATAAAAAAAAAGTTAAAAAAATATATAAAATATAAAAAATTATGTTGGGCGTTTCGAGTTTGTATATGTTATGGCTGATTGATTATTGGATCAATTGTTTGATCATTCGATCAAGTAAATCGATGGCTCACACGGTAATGTAATATATTTGTAATTTGATATTTTTACGCGTATTTAGTTGGGTTATTTTTTTTTCTAAAATATAACAAAGTGCCTTATTATTCCTCGCTAAGATGTTAGAAATTTTTTTTTCGCTGAAATACAATTAATTAAAGTAAATTATTACCCGCTAAAATTTGATAAATTGTTTTTTTCCCACTCTGAAATGTAAAAAAAAAATCGTCTTTATTATTTCCGCTAAAATATAACTATCTCGTAAAATTTTGCGCCCATGGACGGGCATGTTAGCGCCCGAAGAGGATAATTTGGCACCGTTGTGTAATGTTTCTCTATTTAAATAATTTTTAAAAGGGGGCGGCTTTATTTTTTTTGCCCACCCCATCCATGTACATTATTTTTTAAATTCAAACCCCCCCCCCCCTCACACTTTGCACCACCCTAGCGACGCCACCATGTTGTTTTGAGACGCAGCTGTATGCACGAACTGATGCGTTGTTATCGATCGTGTGTAACTACAGCATGTTTATCGACCCTCGCCTGTTGATTGGATATTAATCAAAGATGATTTTATTCGCTGACTTAATTAATTACTAAAACTTGGTTTTGTGCGTGATGATTCGATAATTCACTAGTAGTATGTTCGTGTTATTTAGTGACTTAGAAAACACTATTTTAAAATCGTGATGCAGTAGTAAATAAACATGCGCGTAATTTTCCTGTAAAAGACCCCCGCGGCGTGCCATAGAACGCTGAAAGATTTCCAATAATGGCGGACTGAAAGAAATAGAAGCGAGAGAAAGTGAGGGTAAACCTAGCGTGAAAATGTATCGCTAAAACTGCTACAGGTTATTTTTTTTAAAATCCACCCTGCAAAATAACCAGCGCATCTGTTGTGTCTCTACTACATGGACATTCACGAGTTTTCTGGGATTGTTCCGTCATTTAACGAGCTGAAGATCGCGTGTGTATTTTATTAAATGGATTATACTAAAGGGGCTTTTTCGATGAGGGTCTTGGAGCAGAGTGTAGTGTAGCGCTGCCCGCCACAGTAAGTGCCTGTTTCGTAAGATCTAGGCTTTTGTTTGTGAATGAGTTTCAGTCAGAAAATTATTTTTTTCTATACACGCGCGTGTGAAGGGGGGGGGGGGGTACCTGAGGAGAGGTACAGAGATGATGAGATAGAACCTAGACAAGTGTAGATACGGGGCAGGTAGATACGAGATAGCAGCAGTGTTTGATTCGATTCACCTGAGCCGCGGGTCGGATAAACGAGCGATCTGTTCAAACGTCGGACCATATGGTTGGAGTTTCGCGAGTGCTGTCAAGGACACCAGATATGACGTTAGGTGTGAGTAGCAGACGTAGCTCGTCTTTAGAGGCACGTGAATAGAGTCGGCGAGGTGTTATCTTTAGTTAGAGTTTGTTTTTAGATGAAGTATACTTTCATCGTTCAGGTCCAAAGTAAACGTTATCTATGTTCGTATTAAGTATACATTTGATCTTGCAATACTGCAACGTTTGATCTTGCAATACTGCAGCATTTGATCTTGGAATATTCCAGAACGAACGCTTGTCTTATGTTTCCGATTGATTTTTATTTCATTAGATTCGACATCATCGAGCCTTCACTCTCGCGAACATTTCAATGCAGTATTTTTTTTAACGAGATTTCCCTCTGCGTGAAACTACGAGCACGGTGTCGAGGGTTAAACAACGCGGGGTTTAAATTCCGCGTCTTGTCTCGTCTACGTGCTAATTTGATGCTGGTCCGTTTTAAAACCCCTAGTTCCATCGTCGCATCCTGCCATTTCTATGCTAATGTCTTCAAAGATCATTACCTCGGCAATTTAAATCTTATGGGAGGCTAGAGACATGTTTTATAGATATGTACGCTTACACTTCGATACATGCAGCTTAAGTAAAAGTGCTTAAACTTATTATTCCGAGATAATAACTCCATATGTACCGAGATAATAACTCCATATGTACCGAGATAATAACTCCATATGTACCGAGATAATAAATCCATATGTACCGAGATAATAACTCCATATGTACCGAGATAATAACTCCATATGTACTATTCTTTACCCTGATAATGCAATGCTTATCATCTTGCTCTACATCTGCACATACATTATATTTTAATACCGTGACTTCACTAAACGATAGTTTAATAATTCTATTAATGAGTAATTAAGTACGATTTTTGACCAATATGGTCACCATGGTTGATCATACTTTTTTAATTTTTATTTTTTATGACTTATTTTTGTCCAGTACAATGTCCAGCCGCTTTAAATTTCACTGGGTAAGGTCATTGACCAACCCGTACTTGCTGATGCAGAAAATTATCGCTCTACTACTCGACATTATGATTCCAAATTCACAAAACTTGACTTATATCACAAAACTTGACTTAAATCACAAAACTTGACTTAGATCACAAAACTTGACTTAGATCACAAAACTTGACTTAAATCACAAAACTTGACTTAATCACAAAGCTTGTCTTCAATCACAAAACTTGACTTAATCACAAAGCTTGTCTTCAATCACAAAACTTGACTTAAATCACAAAAATTGTCTTACATCACAAATCGACTTAAATTACAAAACTTGACCTAAATCACAAAACTTGACTAAATCACAAAACTTTACTTAAATCACAAAACTTGACTTATGATTATGTCATTCTCGTCACGTTGGCAGTAATAGTCTCCCGACCATGACGTTATTTTCCTCATTAGCAGTTACAGAACGGTTGCTACCTTGCATCAACTGTATCATAAATAAGTCGCGTTAGGTAATGGCCGTAACGGTGGACAGCTCAGGTGTTGCTGTGTTCACCTGTAAGGTAACCAATCAGTCATCTTTGTTTACTGTACTTAGAATAGTTTCACCTCTGACACCCTCTTTCTTACCACTCTCAGGTGAGTCGTTTTTTTTATTTTATATTGTAGCGTTAAGTGGTCATTTCTTGACCACATAGATGGCATTTTATAATTTCATTGTTGGCTTTTCTGACCATGAAGAGATCGTTGTGTAATTTCCACCTGTCATTTTATAATCTGTGCAAGTAATTCATTAGATCAATATTTATCTTATCGACGTATTACGCCGTTACTATATAGAAAGTCTGGGTAGCATTGCAATATTACACAAACAACATTGTACGGAAATAAACGAGTTCCTGAACAAAGTACGCAGTTTAACGAATATGTACGCAATTACATTGTTTATTTGTAACTGAAGAGTTCTCCTGTATAAACGATTTCACCTGTGTATTCAGTTGCTGTTAGGCAGTTTGATCCTAAAGCTAACATTAGTTTACCCCTAATTCAAACTCTAACCACTAACATATCACAGTTTGATCCCAAACTTAATTTCTCCTAACTCAACTCTAACCACTAAACCTATCACAGTTTGATCCCAAACCTAATTTATCCTAACTCAACTCTAACCACTAAACCTATCACATTTGGATCCTCACCCTAGCCCTAGTTTACCCAAGTCCTCTCTAACTAATACACACAGCGCTTTAAATTATCGATAGTGTTGACAGCAATCTAAGGATACTGCGCTATGGTCGGGTGAAATCGTCTATGCAGTAGTACATCCTTGATCAATATATCTCTAGAGTCTAGCACTGGTGAATCCATTGTAAGCCTGGCGTCAACATTGAAACAATGGCATCAAAACAAGATTGCTAGATTCACGTCAACGTCAGTAGCATCACGTCAACATTTCTACCATTACGTCCATTGCTACCATCATGTCAACATAGCTACCATCATGTCAACATTGCTACCATCACGTCAGCATTGCTACCATTATGTCAACATTGCTACCATCTTGTCAACATTGCTACCATCTTTTCAACATTGCTACCATCTTTTCAACATTGCTACCATCATGTCAACATTGCTACCATAACGTCAACATTGTTACCATCAAATCAACATTGCTACCATCATGTCAACATTGCTACCATCAAATCAACATTGCTACCGTCAACATTGTTAACATCACATCAACATTCCTACCACGTCACAACAAAGATACCATCACGTCAACATTGCTACCATCATGTCAACATTGCTACCATCACGTCAACATTGCTACCATCACGCCAACATTACTACCATCACGTCAACATTGCTAACATCATGTCAACATTGCTACCATTACGTCAACATTTCTACCATCACGTCAACATTTCTACCATCACGTCCACTCCACCTTACCATCTTGTCAACATTGCATGCAACAGTCACGTAACTGTTGCCACCACCACCACGCCGACTGATACCAAACATCGATAGATCGATACAACACACCTGAGTGCACCTACACCTGTACAGACGCCGCAGCATCTTATACCTCGCCTCGTTAATTGGCCCGACTTGCGGTACAATTGCATCATCATCTCGCTTAGATTATCTTACCTCAGCCAACTGCTACACTGAGATGCAATAGGGTTCAGGTGTGTTGTTTTTCTGGTGTACCTCGTGTTGTAAAGGTGTGAAGAATTCGTGCAGGTATGTGCGTTAAGCGTGTGAAAGAACCAGAGTAATACATCATTGTTGTGTGTAAATTTTTGTGTGAATGTTGCCGTGTCGTTTGACTGGTTAGTTTAACTACGGTCTTGTTTAATTAAGTTTTTTTTTTTTTTTAATTAATCAGCGGTCAGTGTTGTGTCGAGTTGGCCAGATGGTTAATTGGACCCAATCACCAACAATTGTAGTGATCTCAGTGATCGACCTTTTAATGTAAAGTTTTCCCACGTCGAAGCACATGACCTTTAGTTAAGGAGAAAGGGGAGGTAAGGCGACGCGGTGTTATATTTTTAAAATGTTGTTTCTAAAAGGGAAGCAACCCAAAACTGCCAGATCATTATTTTTTTCTTCTCGAGATTTGCGAGAAAATCTCGGTAACGGAAATTTCTCATTTCAGTCGTTAGTACATTTCTCCTCGAAATTACATCTTTAGTACATTTCTCCTTGAAATTACATTATTAGTACATTTCTGCTGGCGGCTGGGCATAGTGCTGACCACACTATCTCTTCATATGCCGAGGTCACAGAAACAAGTAAACTCTACTTCACTTGCCCAATAGACCGTCAGGTTTGAAAGGGAAACTTACTTTTAACTTACATTTCTCCTAGAAATTACATCGCTAGTACATTTCTCCTCGAAATTACATCGTTAGTACATTTCTCCTTGAAATTACATCGTTAGTACATTTCTTTTTCAAATTACATCGTTAGTACATTTCTCCTTCAAATTAAATTACATCGTTAGTACATTTCTCCTTCAAATTACATCGTTAGTACATTTCTCTTTACTGAGTAGCATCGTTAGAGCCTTTCAAAACGGCATCTTTAGTACTTGTATAGACAACATCATTAGTGCAATAACCCTTTTAGAAGCAGCTATAAAGCAGCAACAAGCTAACAATTTGCCGTTTTATGTCTTTATGTCTGTACATTATACCCCGTCAGTGAAGTAATTTATGTTCGTTGTTAACCTTGTTGTGTTGTACGTCAACATTGAAGACTTTGTGCTGTGTTCGGTACTTTGCTTTATACTGTCGTGTAGTCGGCTTCGTGGTCTAATGCCAGCCGCACACAATGATCTACTTTTCGGGGTGTAATGTCTTGTTGATTATTTTGTGTGAGTAAATCCACCGTTTTTTGTGGTCAGACTTCCCATTCCTATTCTGTGTCGGTCACTCACCTCCTCCCACGATATTTGATAATTTAACCTCCCCCCCCCCCCTCCCATGTGATCTTCTTAACTCCACCCTGTGTGAAGGTTTAACTCACACCTTTGTGAGAATCAAACTCCTCCCCTATATGAAGGTATAAAATCCCCCCCCCCCCCCCGTGTGATACAATTCACACTATCTAGGAGTCTAACACCTATTTCGCACATTGTTTCCTTACCACAGACAACCGTAACATTTGCTGTAACTTCTTTTTTTGTTACGTTATCTACCTAAGCGACGAGAGACGTCACCTGACAAACGAGAACAGGGGTGATTATCTGGCAAGATACCAGGTGATTAACTCACTTTATTTGTTGAAAAACATTTACCTTTGCCCATCCGTGAACTTATTTGTAAATAATTTTAAGTCGCCGCCCCTATAGAGTTTCAATGTAAACATTTTTTGCCTTTATTGATGAGGCACATTTGATCCAATGTTCGGGATAAATCGATGTCAATTACCCTCTGTAAATACTGACACCTGTTTTGCATTGCAATATTACACGAACAACATTGTACGCAAATAAATGAGTTCCTGAACAAAGAAAAAGAACGCAGTTGAACGAATATGAACGTAATTACATTGTTTGTATGTAACTATAGAATATTCGTATAAAAACGATTTCACATGTGTATTATATTGCAGGAATACATAATTGTTTACGAAAAATAATCGGTGGGAAAACACGATTGTGTACCATTGCTAGCTGACAGTGTACTGTTAAAAAGTTGCTAGCTGTACTATAAAATTGATATGCTCGTGTAACATAATAGCGGTGTGGTAGGAAACATGAGATGCGGTGTACCTTGTTTTATTATGGAAGGGGGGTGTCAGACTATGCATTATTACAACCAGTTGGATGTGGGGCGCCATGACTTAATGGAATAAGTTGCAGTAGGGTGCCAATACAACGGGGTGAGGGTGGGGCGCCATGAGTTAATAGAATAGGTTGCGGTGGGGTGGCAATACAACGGGGTGAGGGTGGGGCGCCATGACTTAATAGAATAGGTTGCGGTGGGGTGGCAATACAACGGGGTGAGGGTGGGGCGCCATGACTTAATAGAATAGGTTGCGGTGGGGTGGCAATACAACGGGGTGAGGGTGGAGCGCCATGACTTAATAGAATAGGTTGCGGTGGGTGGCAATATAACAGGGCGAGGGTGGGGCGCCATGACTTAATAGAATAGGTTGCGGTGGGGTGCCAATACAACGGGATAAGGGTGGGGCGCCATGACTTAATATAATAGGTTGCAGTGGGGTACCAAACAACAGTGAGAGGGTGGGAGGGGTGCATTCCTAGAACATGCTGGGGTGCCATGCTTTATTAGAATAGGTTGGTGTAGGGTCTGTAGGCCATGAGTTAGCAGAAAAGAGCGAAGGGGGGGGGGGGGTGGATGAAAAGGGCGTGGCCCTGGTTACAATTTACTGCTCTAGAATCTCTTAGTCATCTGGTGAAGCCTACCTGGCTGTGCTTGACGTCATACTAATTATCTTAAAGGTGAAGGTGGGCTAATTAATGCATGGTTGTGTAGGTAAGTTTGTGTCGGCGTGTGCCAGGTACCGGTGTTGTGTTAGGCTGGACCAACTGGCAAGTCTTGTAAGGGGGTGGGGGTGTAGTTGTAAACATACGCTCAACACCTTTCAGGGGGAGGTAGTTGCAAATATGCACTCAACACCTACCCCATCATACCCTTCTCACCACTTCACCCAATGTAACCACAGACCCATGTTACCCCCTCCTAATTTATCTCTTCCCCACATCACCCCTCCTTTGCCTTACCCACTCTCACTTCGTACTACCTCTGCCTTACCCCCCCCCCCTCACAAACACCCCTCATCATCCCCTCCCTTATCCACTCCGATCTTACTCCCTCGACATTATCCCTTCCTATCTACCCACCTCATCCCTCCCCTACCTTACCCTCTCCCATCAACATCCCCCTTTATCATCCTATTGTATGTATGTATGTATGTATGTATGTATGTATGTATGTATGTATGTATGTATGTATGTATGTATGTATGTATGTACATTTGTATGTATGTGTCTGTGTGTATGTATGTATATTTTTATGTTTTATGTTGGGGTCACAGCCATGTGATATTGTGAGAACCTCTGATCTACACGAAGCAACATTTTTTTTACACGTAAAGGTTGTATGTTAAACTGTTCATTGACACGCTAGTGGAGGGCTACAGACTAGCACGGTGTGTCTAGAGTGTGTAGCACGAGTTGTTTGGGTGTGTAGCTAGTTTGTGTATGTCAAGTGTGTAGCACGGTGTGTCATAAGTTTGTAGCACAATATCTAGAGCACTGTGTACTACTGAGTTCAATGCCTGTTATTGGTTATTCGCATGTTTATCCACATATTTAAATACAAATTGGTTGGATCGTTTATAAGAAACGATGCACGATATAGATCTAGTCGACATTTTTACATTGGTCAAACCGACACCTTATCTAAACATATCTTAACCTTCGTAACGACACCTCTCTAATGGTTCATTACAGATGCCCCAATTATATATCACCCCCCCCCCCCCCCCAATCAAACCTCTTCCGACCCTACTTGGAACCATGGACTTACCTTGCCCTAATAACTAACCCTACACGAAGAAAAGAACCAAGTACCCCTATCCCATTCTGAACGGTATATTTCCTATACTACAAAGGCAAGTTTACCATTATACGGGTCTATTACGTTAACTTTGATCTTTGTCAGTTAACGTTAGTGACGTCAGCGTAGTGGACATGTAACGTGAGTACAGTGTAGGAAGTTGATCAGTGTTGGCTAAAGAAATCCGTGAACTGGTAGTTCACGAACCGACTAGACGGTGGAGGGGGAAGGGGGGGGGGGGGGGGGTGAGAAGTCTTGGAATCAAATCACGTAGGCCAGCGTCATACGGCGACGTCAGCTGGTGGCTATTTGCGTCCACCCGTCGTCCGGCCATCTGTCCTGTCTAATTTATTACTTTCTGGATTTCTCGCGGTCAGCGAGCGGTTAGTGCCGTGTCGTCGTTCTGTTAATTGGACTAATCAATAGTCAATGGGCTGTGGGCACTCGGGTGTGTGTGTGTTGGAACTATTGGTGTGTAGATGTGGCCACTACTGGTGTGTAGATGTGGCCACTACTGGTGTGTAGATGTGGCCACTACTGGTGTGTAGATGTGGCCACTACTGGTGTGTAGATGTGGGCACTACTGGTGTGTAGATGTGGGCACTACTGGTGTGTAGATGTGGCCACTACTGGTGTGTAGATGTGGCCACTACTGGTGTGTAGATGTGGGAACTACTGGTGTGTTGATGTGGGCACTTCTGGTGTGTAGATGTGGCCACTACTGGTGTGTAGATGTGGGCACTACTGGTGTTTAGATGTGGGCACTAGTGGTGTGTAGATGTGGATATAACCGATGCCCTGAGGTGTAGTGTATAAATATAGGCACTACTATGTAGCAATACTCCCCTTCTTCTCCCCACCCCCCCCCCCACCCCCACCCCCCCCCCCCCCCCCCCACCCCTGCAGCGATGCCTGAAATACTATCACTGTGGACACGAGACCCCTGGACGTGACGAGCGTACAGCGAGTGGATAAATAAAATATGTCACGGCGTGCTCAGATGACGACTTTGATGTCGTATTTACGTCAAACTTCTAAACTGAGATTAAATGAACTTTAAATGAAACCTGACACCCCCACCCCTTCAACTCTTCACTAGGCGCACACGCTAGAGGGATTGGGGGGGGAGCAATTTTTTTTCTTGTAGAAAATTACTATAAGAAAAATATTTATTAAGTTTTCTATAACAGATATAAGAATCAATCTTTTATCTCTAGGTAGACCCAAGATGCACTCTATGTAGATCTAGGCTGTAAACGACTAGCACTTGTTAATTAATTTATTTTTAGGAAAAAAAAATACTTCGACGATCAAACGAAACGATTATTCAAATGTTTTCTTTACTCGTAATTCGATTATCAAATGTAACTTAAAAGTAGCTCCGCTTTGCCGCCACCTTACCCTAGCCCATCCGCCCCGTCCCCACCCCCATAACCGTAATATTTTTCTTTTATCTTTAACATCGAACTATAAACCAAGCATCCTTATGTCGTGCTAGGTTTATGTGATGTCGGGGGGGGGGGGGGGGGCTGTTCACAGGTCGCCCTCCTCCAAAAAAAAGGTGTACAAAAATCAAAATTTGAGCCCTCTGCTAATGCAATCACATCGATCCGTTGAGCTCTGGCGAGGGTTGTTCGAGGAGCTATAATGAGCTTAACAGGGTCAGAGTTCTATTTTTATAATGCGATGAGGAAAACAAACGGTTCGTGTCGGGTACTCGGGGGTACAAACCACCAACTGAAGTGTACCGGCGGGGGAGGGGGGGGGTGATTTAATGTGCCGGCAAGTATCTATTGCGGTGCTGATGTGGAGGGGGGGGGGGATGGAACTCTCAGATCGATCAGCCACCTGTTCTTCTGCTTCCCCCCCCCCCCCCCACCCCTTCCCACCCCCACTCTGCCGTATGTGTACCAAAGGTCAATAACTCCTCAAACACGCGGAGAGAGAGGGGGAGGGGGGAATTGGGCGACCTTCAGTTTAAGCTTTAATAGAAGGAAATAATCCGGCTCCTGTTCTTTTAGGTCTCCACAGTTCCATACTGTCCCCGGCTTCAAGGTTTTGTTGTAGCTGCTCTTTAGATTGACTGACATTCCATTATGTCGTTAGGATGTGTGCAATGGGCTACACTTTCTTACACTCTAACTCCGTCCCAGGGGTGGACTGGCTGTGTCCCGGAGGCCCGGGAAGTTGTAAAAAGGGGCCCCCAGCCCCAGATTGAAATTTTCAATGTGCAATTTTTTTTTCTATATCAAAGCCTGAATTTTAATCCTTGGTAGAATGAATGGCAAAATGAGTGGAGAAATTCTTGCGTGGGGGGGGGGGGGGGGGGGCACCGAGATTACCTTCGGGGGGGGCACCGAGATTACCTCCTGGGGGCCCACCAGGATTGCCACCTTGGGGCCCATGGGGATTTTCCCCTGTAGACGGGCCAGTCCATCCTAACCCACAAAATAACCCCAAAACATCACAACAAGTTTCCCCTAAGTCTGCTGTACCAGAATGCCATGTACACCCGCTGTGCTGTAAAATTTGTTGGTGGCTTCTCTCATGTGTTGGACAGAACCTTCTAGAAATGCGAGAATAGTTTCTTATTTCATACGTTAATTTTTAACAAGGCGGATCAGCTAACACAGCAGATATATTTTCTTTTATTCTATTACTGATGGCTCACAGCTAAATATATGTGTGTATGTAAGTGTATGAATATAATGTATGTATGTGTGTTTTATGTGTGGGTATTTCATTTATCGATCGTCTCAAACCCTCGCCAACTCTCGTATCTTGATACTATTTATTCTGAATTTGTTTTTCTTAATTTCTTTTTCTCCCCGGTCACGTATAAGTCTCTTGTCTGGGGGAGGCTACATTTCCCATCGTATTAGACGCCCCCCCTCCCACAGTCCATCCCCACCCTCACTTCAGGTCACCCCCCGCCCCCAGAGCCAACCGGCAGCACATAGTCTTCCTACGACGGCTCCGTGGGCCACATATTCCTGGGCTCTCATCTACATGTGGCCTTTTATTGTTCTGACCTCTAGGACGTCCGGATGGGGATTTGCCCGGCGCTTCTCGTGGAGCGTCTTGCGGGCTGTTTACACCCACAAGTAGAAAAGGAAATGACGAGGTTTTTATTTCTGAGCGAGGGTTGCGAGGGGGGTTTGTTGTTATTGCCACATCTGTGACGTGCGCTGCGAACGTTTGGAATCCCGTTGTCCAGGTATCACAGGTGAGCGCTCACGTTGTGCTCACCTGTACAATTCCCTGTTCTAACAGCACCAGACGATTGATTTCCTTTTTTTTTCATGCTCATTTTTTATTAAGATAATTGCCCTCGCTTTTTCTATAAGGCCTTTTTTCCACCTCATCTGTTTATTTCTAATTCCCCTCTCTTCTCCATTTCACTAGTTTTTTAACTCCTTCCTTTTCAAACTTCTCTCCTTTACTCACTTTCTGTTCACTTTCCTCCTTTGTATTCTGCCTACCTAATTCTCCTCATTCACTCTACCTTTTTTTTACTATTTGATTATCTCTCTTTGAATACGCTCTTTTTTTTTTATTTTACAGTATGAACAAAAAGTTTAATTTAACTAATGACCTTGTACAAAGAGACGCTAACCTTGACCTAATTCTAGAATTTGAAGTCAGATCTATCAGTCTAAAAAAGAAAACTCTGCCAAAACTTTTTATGCCAGATTTCTGCAGCTTTGTATTTTTCTTTTTTACCCTCCTTGCCTGTTTAGCATTGTACTTAAAATAGTTTTTTTTTCTTAGGGTTTTCCCAGTTAGACATCTTCCTGTCTTCACAGAAGCTGTAGTATTAATGTACTTTACTGCAAACAAAACTATTCGTTTACAATGTCACGTGATATATAACTGAAGGATTTGATTTAAAGACAAACCCTTATCATCAATGTCCAGTCACTACGGTGTCCAGTATCTCAACAAAAACCTGACATTTCAGGCGTATAATGCTGTCTAAAGTACATCATAAAGTTAACAATTGTGCGTCCGATTACTGAGATATCTTTTTGGGTTTGACTTAGCGTCCGTTCCATTGATGCAATTTTTAATTGAAATTTTAAATGACGTGTAAAAATAACGACCGGGACCGACAGTTTTAACCATCTTTATTTTACGTCGGTGGATTAATTAATGGCTCGTACGTCAGAACATTAGAGCCATCACGTGTTCTTACTTGTCTGCTCACTTTCCTTTTTATCTGCACAAGAAAATATCGCCGATTAATTAAATCATGAATGCCTCATTGGGTTTCAAATACTACGTAGATCGCATTTCGTTTTTTTTTTCTTTATTAGATTTAAAAGCTCTACAGATTTGAATTATTTAAAAAAAACAACTGACAAATGAGTATGTCATCATGACATTACCTTTATGTCCTTATGGGACTCGTCTGGACACTCGCTCCCTCCGGACTATGTTTCCGGCTTCCGGCTGCGAACCGGAAGTGTGTTTAGTGTTATCGGTTTTTCTGGGCGTTTTGTCAAGCGGTTCCATGTCAAGCCAGGCCTGTGACTTTTCCAAACACGTTCACGCTGATATCACCGTTTTACCACCACAATCAATAACTGGAATATTTCTTTCCCTGACATGTTGACAAAAACATAAAATTTAATAACCTTGACCTTTTTTCTTTTTCGTTCCAGACCAAAGCGGCGCCGACTCTGGATTCTCCAGCTCTCAGAGTTTACCGCAGTACACGCCCTCGTCTCCAGCCGGACCTCAGCAGGTACGTCATCACAGTGTGTTGGGGTGTCCGAGTGACGTAGTTGGTGGGTGTCAGCGTGTGCCGTGACGTAGCTATCTTGGTGACGTAGGCTCCGTGCCTCAGTGACGTACATGCGCACTAGATTCTCGTATATTTTCACGTGTATGTTGGGTGTGTTAAAGTTTGTATCATGTGCACAGCGTGTGTAATGGTTTTTGTAAAGAAGTTTACGAATTTTTTCTCAGTATCTAAATGTTCGACGAATGCGCAATTGTATCGCATACGCAACTCGTGTAAAATTTCACTTGCATATTCCTATTTCATGTCGAACGCCGAACACCATATATACAATTTTTATCGCCCCTGTTTCGTCTATTTCTCTACAACTGGGAGAAAACCCAGGCGTTTTAATGGGCAGCAAGAGATACGGAGTCTGTAAATGTTTTAAACATATTTCCTGCGGGTCCCCCCTCGGTGCCAGTTGGTGCACATCCGACTGAAACGGAGGTGTAAATGACGCGTCTTTCAGCAGACGGCGGGATGTTAAATAAAGCACGTGCTGAGCCGTGAGCCCGGCTGTAGCTGGGGGAACCGGCTATTTATACAACCTTTCTGGGGCGTACCTGTCAAAGTCTCTGCATGAAATATTGCTGTTTTATTTTTATTGTGTTTTTTTTGTTGCAACACGCCTACGGCTTCCCAACAGCCGTGTCAATGCTTTATATTTTAAACTTGCACTGGGAAGTATTCGAATGATTAGGTTCAGGTAGAATGGCTATTCTTGTCACTTTTTTTTTTAATTTTTTTTTTTTTACATTTGGCAAAAGTGTCCTTTTAATAAATGAATTCAGAGTAGCATTCCCTACTTTATCCACTGTCTAAACCTACTACGTCATTGAACTTACTACGTCATAAGTTGACAGGAAGTTGCCAGTAACACTTACGTCACTGGCCAATCACAAAAGTTTCGCTGTGTGAGGCTAGTGCGTCATATTGTTGACATTCTGCATGCAGCGTTTGACCAATCAAAGCGACATAAAGAATGGTTGCAGTTTAACTGCCTTTGTGGTTTAACACCTGCGAACGGAGAGCGGCTTTACACCTATTGGGAAGTTGACGCTTGACGGCAGTTAACGCCTGATACATTAAACATAAAAGACTCGCGTGTAACACTCTATCGCGGGTTAGTGTCCAAGGGGTGGTTGATAACTTTTGCTTTGTGTCGTCACCACCCTAGTTCGATGGGTTATTAGAGGTTGATACACCCCCCCCCCCCAACTTGATGTTGTTGATACACCCCCCCCCCCCCCAACTTGATGTTGATAGCTTTCCTGAGGTTGATACCTCACCAGTTAGAGGTTGATACCTCACCAGTTAGAGGTTGATACCTTACTAGTTAGAGGTTGATACCTCACCAGGTAAACGTTGATACCTCACCAATTAGAGGTTGACACCTCCTCCCCCTCAGATACTTGATGTTGATAGCACACCAGAAGTTGATACCTCATACCTGACCAATTAGAAAGTCGATAGCACACAAATCTGAGGTTAATGCCACTCTAATGCGGCGAATGAAGCACCACCATTTAATGATTGATAACTTCCCCACATTCTAGCTCGGTGTTCCTATTTTAGAATGTGTTGAACTAGATATTGAACACTCCGTATCGATCTCATCTACCTGCTGAAGATACTAAACCAGGTGAAAACTACACCTGACTGTCTGGTTTAATAAATCATTGATATCAGTGTTACCTATCCTTAAGGCTGTGCACCTTTTAAATATGAAAGTCTAACTATGTTCTTCAATGTGTTTGGAGTCTTTTAAACACCTGTAATGTTTAACCTGTTTTCTCCGTGTAAAAGATTTGATTATTGTCGTGTCGTTGTAAGTGGATTCAGCTGCTTGTTATAACTTCACGTTTCCGACCTTTATAGGTCATTTATTAGTAGGTCGCTTACCAATATTTAATAGGTCACTGCCTAATATAGCTTGGTAAGATTTTACGTTTAAATCAATACTTTATTGTCTTCAGATGTACTTAAATATCCGAGATTAGGTTAACGGCTGTCCTAGTTAATATTCTCTGTTGTATTTCTAATTCTGGGTCTTGCATTAAAAGAAAGTCTTTTTATTTATTTTTAAATAAAGAAATTAAAAACAACAGAATGCAATGTTTTTTTCTTTCCACGGGAAATAACCCCGTCCCTTTTAAAACATTATCTCCCTTGTCTCATGACGTCACTCTTTGAATTCCCTAAACTGCACACATCATCAAGTATTCCGTGGACATTTTAAAAAGAGCCCTTAGGCTGTGTGATTATTTATTCTGTTAATGTGCTCGTCTTTAACTTCTTTTATCCCTGACTAGAAAGGACGGGGGTGTCGAGGCGTCGGGTTTACGACGGAGGGAGGGCGTTGAGGGTGTCGTTAAACTGTTTTATTGTTCTTATTTGTTAATCTAGACCCGTGGATGCTCCTCGTTCTGTGTTGAGGCCGATCGATAAATAATAAAAGAAAATGGCGGATGTACCTCCTGGGGAGGGGATCTTTATTTTCTAGTGTTGTGGCAGTTTATCAATTAAGAAATGATGAAGCCGTTGTTTAACGCGTCATCTGTGTTTGTGTGCTTGGCGTTCGAACGGGTTCCGGTTTGTTTAATGTAAGTGTTAACCTATTGGCGAAAGAATTTTGTTACTTTTTTAGTTTTTTGTTTATTTTTGTGTGAAAATTATTGCTGTTGACAAAATCCTCAAGTTGCCAATGTTGTGAGTGCTTTCTTCTTCCCCCCCCCCCCCCTCAACCCCATGTGAGAAAAGCACTTCTTTCCACGTGACACGCCCCGCCCACACCCTCCCACCTGTATAACAAGATCCGCCCCATCAACATTTAACGAGGTAAGCTCATCAACGAGCAGTAATTACTCCGCCCCATTAGTGCTAACAAACGTTATGATTGGTACTCATGTCGTGGTGTGACGTCGCTAGTCACGCATCTCGCAGTGAGCTGCCGGTCGAGGGCTTTATTTGACGGTGTGATCCAGTCTATTCAACTCATGCGTGTCCCGCAGTCAATAGGGCTAATTAGCCTCTCATTGGTAGGTCGGCGGCCATACAAAGTACCTTTATAAAACCTAATTACCCATGTAGTCTTTTTTGGAGTTAGAGTTATCTATTCTTGGCTTGATGCGATACGACAATGGCAGATGTACATTACATTTTACTTTACAGAACTTTATGTTTGTTGATATGCTCTAGGAAAGCCTTGCTAATCGTCATTGCTTTCACCATTACGCATTTCTGAGTCTTAGCATAGTAATAGTTTACTGCTACTTTTGATACATCCAGATGGATATAAGTAGTGCCGTGTGATAGAATGATTATAGTCATTGTGATGACGTTGATTGCAGGTGTAGGGTGGACAACGCACGTGACCAACGATGGCAGGCTCTTTGTGTCCTTGTATGATTACTACACCACCACAGTAGTGGTAACAGTGTTTGCTTTAACAAATCTGAGCATTTGGCCTAAATGGTAGCTGCCTACGGATGTGGTGGCTGCCTACGGATGTGGTGGATGCCTACGAATGTGGTGCTTGCTTACGGATGTGGTGCCTGCCTACGAATATGGTGGTTGTCTACGAATGTGGTGCCTGCCCACGAATGTGGTAGCTGCCTACAACTGTGGTGCCTGTCTACGAATGTGGTGGCTGCCTACGAATGTGGTGGATGCCTACGAATATGGTGGTTGTCTACGAATGTGGTGCCTGCCCACGAATGTGGTAGCTGCCTACAACTGTGGCGCCTGTCCACGAATGTGGTGGCTGCCTACGAATGTTGTGGATGCCTACAAATGTGGTGCCTGTCTACGAATGTGGTGGATGCTTACAAATGTGGTGGATGCCTACAAATGTGGTGGATGCCTACGAATATGGTGGTTGTCTACGAATGTGGTGGATGCTTACAAATGTGGTGGATGCCTACAAATGTGGTGGATGCCTACGTATGTGGTGGATGCCTACGGACTAAGTAACTGGCCACAGGTTGAGTATCTGGCCTTGACTAGCACCTATTAATAGACTACGTACCTCTACCTCTGTCAACTTTGGGCCGGCAAACAAATTGTTTCGATGCGTGCTCACTCGTGGCTAAGTCGGTAGCGCCTCGGCGCTAATCCCTCGCCGGTCTGGGTTTGAGCGCGTGTGCCAGGGGCCAACCTCAGGTTCTGTTGTGTCAGGTACGACACGAGTTTAGTCACGTGACGAAAGCGGGCTGAGGTTGTCAGCAAAGAGTTACATCCCTTCTATATAGACGCCATTTTAAATAAAATAACTTTTACCCCTGAACACATATCGTTGCGGCAGAGAAATAAGAGATTGTTTTGTTAACTTTTTTTTTAACTTTTGTTTTTGTATCCTCCGACACAGGGAGGTATGTCGACGAGCGAGTTAGCAGGGATGCGTGTCTCGCAGTCAAGCGTGTGCACATTTGATACGTGCATGTAACGAGCTTTGTCGATGGCTAGATAAACACGAGTGTTTTTTGTATGGGTTTAAACCAGTGTGTTGGGCTTTATCCTATGTGTGTGTGAACTTACTAAACATGTTGCGTTATGGATGTGTTTGATTTATTGGCCTTTTGTGTTATAGAATATCTAAATGTTTTGTTTTTTTTTAAATATCATACTAAACACGTATAAGGCTAGTTACCCTTTAGGACCGGACGGTCAATAGGGCAGGTGAAGTAGAGCTCGCCTGTTTCTGTTTTTCTCGGCATATGAGGGGATGATGTTATCAGTTCTACACCCTGCCATCTTTACTTTCCCACCTTAGGAGTTGAGTACCCGTGAGAGCTGGGTTGGCTCAGGGATATCCTACAACCTCCAGTCCGATAATTTAACTCGAAACTTTTTGGTTAGCATATGTCAATGTACACACACGTACTAGTACATAAACTAGAACGTATACTGTTGTACAACATAAACATATAATATTAGTTTATTTTCTTGTAACAACTGGAACATATATTCGTTACACCTTCGTCTCATAACATCACATATCATAATTTGACTTTTGTCTTAGTACACATATTCTAGCTTGAATTTCGTTTTAGAACACACACATATACAAGTTACTCTTGCGTCTTAAAACATACACATATACAAGTTACTCTTGCGTCTTAGAACATACACATATACAAGTTACTCTTGCTTCTTAGAACATACACATATACAAGTTACTCTTGCGTCTTAGAACATACACATCTACAAGTTACTCTTGCGTCTTAGAACATACACATAAACAAGTTACTCTTGCGTCTTAGTACATACACATATACAGGTTACTCTTGCGTCTTAGAACATACACATATACAAGTTACTCTTGCGCATTAGAACATACACATATACAGGTTACTCTTGCGTCTTAGAACATACACATATACAAGTTACTCTTGCTTATTAGTACATACACATATACAAGTTACTCTTGCGTCTTAGAACATACACATATACAAGTTACTCTTGCGTCTTAGAACATACACATATACAAGTTACTCTTGCGTCTTAGAACATACACATATACAAGTTACTCTTGCGTCTTAGAACATACACATATACAAGTTACTCTTGCGTCTTAAAACATACACATATACTAGTTACTCTTGCGTCTTAGAACATACACATATACAAGTTACTCTTGCGTCTTAGAACCAGTGGCGTCTCAAGGGGAGGGTCCAATTTTTACCCGGGGACAAACTTTCGATTTGCACCCCCCCCCCCCCTCAAACTTTTGATTTGCACCCCCCCCCCCCCCTCAAACTTTTGATTTGCACCCCCCCTCAAACTTTCGATTTGCACCCCCCCCCTCAAACTTTTGATTTGCACCCCCCCCCCCTCACACTTTTTTTATATATCGATGGGTCTATGGGGGGGTTATGACCCCCCTAACCCCCCCCCCCCCTGCCTACGCCACTGCTTAGAACATACATATATACAAGTTACTCTTGTTTCTTAGTACATACACATCTACAAGTTAGTCCTCTATCCTGTAGCCTCAACATATGCTAGTCATTAAAACCACCCTCCAACATACGTGCACTAGACGTGAAGCTCCAGACGCCGAGAAATCTGGACGTCCATCCGGCGAGTCCAAATATTAGCATAGATAGAGGCAACTAATAACGGCCGAAAGGTCTGCCGCGTGACCCGAAAGGTCTGCCGCGTGACCCGAAAGGTCCTCGGTGTTTCCTCGGCTTTCACCTCATCTTTACCTCTTTTCATTTATTGTCTGAGACCCACTGTCCATCTTCTCTATTGATCCGGTCGTCTCCCCCCCCCCCCCACCCTAACTTCCCCCACCCCGCTGTTGCATATCTACAAGGCAGCCCCGGCGTGGCTGGAGTTTGGAAATAAATGGCCAGTTCCAGCCGAAATGACGTCATCGGTCTTACATGCCTATTAGCAGACGACGTTCAGACGTCCCCCGGGACACACGGGCAAGACTCTCCCACAAGACTCTCCCACTTTTGATTTAACCGACTTGACGCCCCAATTGTCGGGGGGCGCTTGAAATTTTTTTAAAGTTTTATTTTGCTTACTTGGAACAAGTAACAGTGGCGTCTCTCTCCCCTTTAACTTAACGCGTTCTTATATACTTCCCCTTTACACTCTCCCACCCCCTTCTCAAAAATCTTATTTCCCTCGTTAGTTTTGTTTTAATCTCACCCTCGATTTTGCTCGTTTTATATTTAAACAATTTTACATCCTCAGCCATTTCTGCCAATTGATTAACTCCCCCTCCCCACCCCAGCGTTACCCCGGGGATATCTGTCCTTTTTTTCGTTTCACGTTTCCTCACTCACCATCCATCTCGAGCTTTTTTTTTTTGCTCCTCTACTCCCCTAACCCCCCTTTCCCCCCCCCCCCCCCCCCCCCCCCCCCACACCCACCTCCTCGTCTAATAAGATCTTTATGTCAAGTTATTGATCCCGAAAGGTCAATGTCAGATAATATCCCCCCTCTCTCCCCTCTCCTCCACTCAAACGATACTTAATGTCCATCTCTTTGACAGAAACCGGTGGGAAATCTTTAGTTCTGTGTAGGCACTCTTCAGATTTAGCCAGTGGTCAGATTTAGCCAGTGGTCAGATATAGCCAGCGCTCAGATGTAGAGCTACACATAACCACTGGCACTGGTCAGGTGTAAACAAGACACGTCACCATGGATCATATCTAGTCACCTTTAGTTGCCTAAGCAACTAATCTGCCTATCTTTATGAAGAAAACGTGCATTTCCTTTCGCTTTAGAGTTTCGCCTAAGCCTAGCTTCAAGTCATATTTTTTTTAAACTGTGCACCTTTAACTCATCAAATGATTATAATATTCACGTGTATTTAATTCACCAGCTGGAATTTAATAGTCTTGTTTGTGTAAACGAAATATCTTATTCTTGCCAATGCAAACTCGCATTTTTTTTTCTAAATGTTATTTTCCATATGCTTATTATACTTCAACATTTCTTTTTGTCTTTTTTTTTAAACTTTCTTTTTGTGATTTAGAAGAAAAAAAAACATTACAAATATCACATATTTCTTCCCTTCCAAATCAATATTTCATATGAACTACTAAAGCCGTCTCATGATCCTGTATTCACTCTTTTTTTCTAAATTTTATTTTTACATATGCTTATTATACTTCAACATTTCTTTTTGTTTTTTTTTTTAACTTTCTTTTTGTGATTAAAAAAAAACATAACCTAGGAAAATCACATATTTCTTCCCTTCCAAATCAATATTTCATATGAACTACTAAAGCCATCTCATGATCCAGTACTCACTCGCGGATCATTTGGCCCCTCGGTAAACCCCTCGCTCCTTGGATCTCCCGGATAGCAGGCTCGTGTGTTTGTCCGTGTCACTTCCTTTGTTTATAAGATGTGCAAATAGCTCGCTGGAATTTATTTTCTTGAGTGTCTTCACTAGAGGTTTTAAATTTCCATTAGTTGATGCCACGAAACACAATCGCTTTGGCATTTCATGTTGGCTTTTGTTAAAATGAAGATTTGTGTTGCCTTGAAGAAAAGAGGCGAAATAAAGATTAATGTAGATCAGCTTCATCGGCCGAGGCTATGAGCGAGGGGCGGGATGTGCGTGAGTGCGCGTGTGTGGAAGGGGGAGGGGTGCCTGTGTTGGTTTACTGCTTCATATAAATGTAAAGATATTCCTGCGGATAAAACGTAGATGTAGATTCGCCATTGGTGACCGCTGTTATTTTTTTTTTTAATTAACCCTTGAAAACAAAACAGGCATTTCTGCGTCATATAGACAGGCGATTCTCTTCTAATGTGTCTGTTGTGCTGGAGAACTGTGCTTCTTGCTGTGTGTGTGTGTGTGTGTGTGTGTGTGTGTGTGTGTGTGTGTGTGTGTGTGTGCGCGCGCTGGGGGGGGGGGGTAATGGTGTCTGTCTGTTGGAAGGGTTAATGTTAGGGTTAATTAATGTGTGGTGTAATATGTCAGGGTTAATTGAGGTAACGTGTCAGCTGTTAGGGTTGATTGATGGATGTCATTGTCAGGTGTAGAAACTGTACAATTTCAACATCAGGACTGCTTGCTACATGATGTCAGGGTGATGTCAGTGACGTGTGTCAGAAATACTGACTTATGAGATCAATGTCAGCTGTTGCTGTTGTACTATGACCATGTCAGATGTGAATGGTTTTTGGCAGTTTTTTTTTTAATTTAATAAGCTGGTCAAGCTTTTAGTGAGAGCAAATGTCAGTATTAGCTGACTTATCTTTCAATGAGTGCTAAGATCAATTTCAACTGACTTAGAGTGTAAATGCCAACATCCCCAAGAGCTGTCATCTAATTGACTCGTGCTGTTATAAGTCTGTCATTTGTTCAGATAGCTGACTGTCGCTAGTCCATCATGTCGACTAATCGCCCTCGTCCAAGGCTCGACAAGTATTGTTCTTATTATAACCCGCCTTAGGTTTAAAAATAAATAAATACATCAACGAGACGTGGCGATTTCAAAATCAATCAAGCTGCAAATCAAAATCGATTTTATAGTGCTTTTTCTGGCATGCAAGCGATCGATGATACGTCCCTTAGACCTGAAACAACAAAAATGTGTTGTGTTTGTCTCCCCTTGTTGTTTTCATGCGGTGTTGTTTGTGTTGATTTTATGTTGCAATGTTATGTAACTACCCGAGTCTGCTTAACCACGGAAATACAGGATGTTCTATTTGGTTAGCCGTACCATCTTCCGCCCGACAAATAGCTGGTGTTTTGGATAGATTTAGAGGTTGGAAAAATTGAAGTAATGTTGTTTTAGCGAAACTAGTATACAAAAGTAAAAAGGGCTAATATGGGTTTGTGCTGTTTGTTGTTTTCTTTTGTATTAGAGTCACTTTCCGGCATCGCTCCTGGGGAGGGGGGTGGGTGGCATTCGGGGCACGTACCGCCCTTCGGTGGAAATAGAAAAAAAAAATATGATTTATATAGAAAAATATTTTTTAAGCAGTGTCCGCCTCTCCCCCTCTCGAAATTATAAGTGCGCCCCCCCCCCCTGCCTGGATGTGTCAAGTGACCCCCACCCCTTCCTTAGGAAAAAATGTTTAAAGTATCACCGTTTTCTAAACCTCTTCCTCGGGCAGTCTAAGTTTTTTTTTTTTTTTAAGTTTAGTGTAGTACCAAAAGTATTTAACTGGTGTTCATATGTAATTTAGTTTATAAATTAATTGTTACTTGTCATTGTCCTTTATCCCTATCCACACGCCCCCCCCCCCCCACACACACACATCAATTTGAAAGGTCTGTGTGTGTGTGGTTTCACCAAACGTTGCTGTTGTATTTCTTTAATTCAATATCAAAACCATCAATCCGTTCCTGTCAGCTCCAGACGACTAGTCTGGCACTTCCAGCCCTCGGTAATGTTGTGTATCAACGCAAGCCTCGGTTCTGGATCTGGACCGCGAGTCTATCCCCCCCCCCCCCCCTCCCTCCCTCCGTGTGTCGCGACCAACACAGGGGATATCATTTCATTGATACCTCGGCGGTATAAATATCACACGGGTGCACTAGAAAGGTCAATAACCTACTGAACCTGCGTGGGAGGGAGGGGGGGGGGGGGGAGTAAATCAAACAATTACTATCTGTCATGAAGCGCGGTGCAGATAAAAAGGGGGAGGGGGTCACATTTAATATCCACTGCAAGAACAACAGAGCCCGATTTTGAAAAAGGGGGGGGGGGGGAGAGTGAAGTATCGTGTCGATACCTTCCCATAACAAACAGTACTCATATCGATATTTAAATATACCGAGCAGCACTCGTATCGATACCTGCCTTTAAGCAACTAAACTAGTGTCGATACCTACCTACCAACACCACCTGTAACTAACGATCCGCCCGCCTTCGTGTCATGCAAACCGAATTAGTCCGTCGTGTACCCCTCTAACGGAAAAGACCATCTCATGCGCCGACATAAGCCCGTGCTGTTTACCTGGGATTACGCCTCTGGTTGCATTATTTAAACCCGGCCCGTTGTCTTCGCCGCCCGGCCGACATAATTATAAAGGCAATCTTCTACAGAAATCAATTCCCCTAGTTTTAGTTGAGGGGGGGGGGGGGGGTGCGGGGATCTAAGGGGGGGGGGGCCGCTCTACAAACACAATCAATCGCTCTCTTATGAGTCCCGCTAAGATCGCTCACTCGGCGATTTTTATTTTTAGCTGACGGAAGTGAAATACACGTTGGAGCAGAGGGTTAGAGATGGTGGGTCATTTTACTGTGGAAGGGAGGGGGAGGGGTCGCTTTTTATAGAGGTTTAATCACCACAAGAGTGAAATCTTTAAATAAATATATATTTTTTACTATTAAATTTATCCCCTCCCACCCAGTAGCGTAGCGAGGGGGGCGGGGGGGGGGGGGGACATATGTCCCCGGGCGCCGACCTTAGGGGGGGGGGGGGGGCGCCAAATTGAAAGTTTGAGGGGGGGGTGCAAATGAAAAGTTCGAGGGGGAGTGCAAATCGAAAGTTTGAGGGGGGGGTGCAAATGAAAAGTTCGAGGGGGGGTGCAAATCGAAAGTTTGAGGGGGGGGGGTGGGTGCAAATGAAAAGTTCGAGGGGGGGTGCACATCGAAAATTTGCTCCCAAGGGGGCGCCAAATTGAAAGTGTGTCCCCGGGCGCCGGGAAGGGTCGCTACGCCTCTGCTCCCACCGGCATGAATGAGTCTACTGTGACACTGTCGTACGTGTTTTGTGACGTCACGTCTTGCGCATGCCCTACAGCTGTTCGGCAGGTTTAGTCTATAGGCCTACATTATTTATAATTATGCAGTAACGTAATCTTGTTAATTATTCAAGGACCGTGTGTTATAATTTGACAAGTGATAGCTGATTCATTGGCACGCGCGGTTTTTATAGAGTTGAGAACTAAACGTGTTGACGTTCGCTTTTGATTCGCGTGCTGTAGTGTGGATCTAATTATCTTCCGAGTTAAGTAGACATCGATAACAACAAATTATGATATTTGTTTAAAACGTAATTTAATGAAACAATTATCAAGCCGAGCTGTTATTTTATTACGTGGTTAATACATTAGTTGTTTTATGCTGGTTATTTTAGATGTTTATGTAAAAATAGAGGTTACCTCCCTTTTTTGTTATGACTTCAGGAAATAGAATTTACCTCCCATTTTCTATCAGAGGGGGAAAAAGGGAGAGAATCGATCCACAATCTGACCTTGATGTGTGTGGGTTTTTTCCCCTTCTAGTGTATCCTTCTTTCCCCTGCCGTCACAATCTTCTTCGACGTCATTACTTCTGCACTTTAAACCTTTTTTGTAAGTGAATTGAAACCCACCCATCCACCACACTTTCCACACACTTGATCACACACGCTCACACACACACACACGCATGCTCACACATCCATCACCACACACGCTCACACATACCCACACACCTCACTGTCACAAATCAACTATGGCATAGCCAGAAGTTCTCCCATTCGTCCAACTCTCACCCCCCCCCCATTTCTACCACTTTGACTTATTCATGAGCATCGATTCCAAGCGGGTGGGGTGGGGGATGGTGTGGAGTCGCCCCAACTCTCTGCCTTTTGTCTAATTCAACACCCCCCCCCCTCCCTTACCCCCAACTCTCATCTGTTCTACATCACTGAACTTTTGCACAATTCGGGTTCTTTTCCGTTAGATGGTACCAGTAGTACTCGTTCATGTTGATCCTAAATAAACACGTTGCGCTATTTTAACTTTTAGACTTAAAATTCAGGCTAACCTTTCTGCAACTCAAGTCATAAGCTTTTGATTATGAGTTATGAAGGCGAATCATGGGCAGGAAAAGTTAACTAAAACCTACCACAGTATTTCATTTCAAATACAACACCTTCAACTTTGAAAACCAAAATCTAAACTCGTATAATTGTTAACGTGCATTACACGCTTGCCTAAACTAAAAAGAAGCTCAAGATTTCAACTGGATTTAGTTTTAAACGTTGTTTCTTTTCTTTTTTTCTGAATTGAAGGTTGTGTTTTTTAGATTTTCCATTATGTTTGCTCTTTGTAACTTTATCACCAAAAGCTTGCGCATTACGTCATCAGTTTTTGCGTCAAGGGGAGATCATTAAAGCCGCCAGAGATGAAAGCATATGGCAGCTAATCGCGGTACACGGCTTTTTTTTGAAGAGCTTCCCAGCGGTCTTTACTGGCACATCGATGCCATTATCGCAGCAACATTGCGGGCGGTCTGGCGTTTTATGAACTGACCACGATTCGGACAAACCGAAAGGACAGACGGACCGTTACTACAAAATAAATAATTGCTTTATCGGCACAAAATAAACATGCTTGATAATAATCGTGTACAGCTTTTATTATTAACTTACTTGTGTCTGGGTTTTTTTAACGTAAACTTTCCAATCCTCACCTCATAGACCTAAACATAATTTCTCCCCTCGCTTGCCCCTCCATGTTTCATTTGTCTAATGCAGCATCCACCCATACTCAACCCACTCGTGACCGTATCCGCCGTGAGCACAATACCCGCCTGTAGGAAATAATGGAACACGTTATCTGCATTGACCACAGGTCGGTGCCCGCGTGTCTGATGGGTCAGCCTTTTTTGTGGCTTTGATTGTGTCCGGGGTCCCTCGCGCGATATTTGTTTATGTCTGCTGTCAAGCCTACAGCATAATATGAATTTTTTAACGGCCAACACTCCCCCCACCACCACCACCACCACTCTAACAAAGATGTTGGGGAGTACAGCAACAAGCGGGCACCAACCTGGTCCAATGGAACACTTCAAACGTCCGAGTGTGTCCTTGACCACTGTGACGTGTTGGACATAAAAAGATGTATTGTTTGTCTGGACATCCATGAGTGTTATACTAGTACCATCACCATCCACGATTGTTATACTAGTACCATCACCATCCGCGAGTGTTATACCAGTACCATCACCATCTACGAGTGTGTTATACCATATGTCAAGTTGTGTGACCTTGAGCGATTATAATATTGGGAGGGGGGGTCTGGTCACACTGGTTGGTATGCTGGGCATGAGACTATGACGTAATGTTGTCATCAAGGTCGTGAGGGCAAACGGTTTTGTGGCCTTACGATGATCACTCGGGTTTAACGTGGACGGAGTGGTCGATATATTCTTCAGTCATAGTCGAGTCTTGCGAGGGCTGACTTAAAGATTCTTTGGCCGCTTTAAATGAGGCACTTCGATCATATGTTGCAATCATTATCAGCGGAGTTGACTGATAAATGCACCAAACGATGCTTCATCAGACACTTCCTTATGTCTTCTAGATCTATATTGTGTGTGAGAAACAATCGCTTCCCTGACGTTCGCTGCAGAGCTGGCTTCAATAAAATACTGTAAGATACGAAATGAATGATAGGAGCAGTTCTGTACCCCGCTAAGAAAGATTCTCATTCATACAGGTGTTAATGCATGTCTCAAAACACCTGTTAGGAAATGAAGCGGTTCTAAGTTCTCTCCTAGGATTATAATTTGTTTTAATTAACTGATGCTAAACGCGTGTAATAATCTCGCCCGGTGCGAGACGTGGACGAGATGTGGAAACAAACCACTCGGCCATCAACCTAATTAAAAGTATACAGACACCGCTTGTTTTTCAGCCACGCCCTCCCCTCTGCGCCGCTCCGTGCCACGTATTCAATAGATGGCTAAACTACAGTTGAGGGGGAAAATACATGGCGAGTGTCGCTCGAGTGCCCAACTAGTCATATGCGGACGACCATTACGCTATTGATTTCTCTCACGGATGGAGGAAGGTACTACGTACAAAATCGATGCTTCGTGGCCGAGGGTCGCGCTGGTATATGCCGAGTAGTGCCCTCGTATATGTCGAGGGATGCCCTCGTATATATTGAGTGATCCACTTGCTTGTGTCGAGTGATGCCCTAGTATATGATGTGGTATCATCGTATGTAATATGTGTTGACTTCGTTGCCCTCACATATAGGGCGTGTTGCCCTCGTAAGCAAATATTGACTTTGTAATTACTTATTAGTGCCCTCGTATATGTCAAGAGTTACTTTCGGTGGTTTTTGTTGTCTCTTTCAACACACATTACTCTGTACATGCATACCTCCTACCAAGAACTTATCGAAAAATGTGTGAGCAATGTTATTTTTAGCTCGATTCAAGTTTTTAAAAACTAAAATTAAAAACGTATAATTAAAATCTTTAGCGATTCTATTTTTTTTTATAATTCCACATTTTCACTCGAGCAACTCCATTATATTAAAGTGTATCCGTGTCATCAAAAACACGGAGCCCTCGCTAAAAAACCTCGCATCAAGAGCTCTGCCAGCCGCTTCCTCGTATTTGTTGTTTGCCCAGCGTTCTCGTCAAACACTGCAGAGGAGACGAAAATATAACGCCAACAATAGAAAACGGATTTACCCGATTCTGTATTAATAGCCGCGGTATGGATCGTGGCGTCAGGTTCTGGAGCTCTCCTCTGATGGAGATTTCTTGTCGTCTGGCCGTCAAGGTGTTCTGCTGTGTGCCCAGTATTGAATAGAGGGACTCGTGCTGCTCCAGTGGCGGGTGATTGAGGGTTATGAGTGTCATTGATTTGGCAGATATCGATTTGTTTATATTTTCCTCTACGTTGTTTTTAATACCATGTTGATATTTTAGTGTACGTGGGGTATTTGGGTACAGGGGATTTAATTACGTTAATTAGATCTATACGCCTACGGGGGGAGGGGGGAAGGGGAGCGGGTCAAGGCTATTGGCCAACACGGGTCTGGGTTACATGGCCAACCTATGGATTTGTGGGTCTGGGTTACTTAGCCAAGTGTGGACCCGATTCAGTCAAATGTCCGTAAGGCTTTGGGAGACGCATGCATAGAGTTGACCTTAAGTGACCAGTCCGAAACAACACGGCACAAGCCGAGGTTATTGACCTATCTATCAGCTGATTTATCGTCTGCTCATTGATTATCATTTGGCGTGGGGGTGTGTGTGTGGGGGGGGGGTGATGCCTTGTGTTGGTGTATGACAGACCCGTTTGATGGATGAGGAAAGTCTCTGCCAGCTGTATCTTGACAGAAATTTGACAGACGAAAGTCTGCTGTTGAAGTATGACAGACACACTTGACAGACGGAAATCTCTTCCGTTGAATTATGACAGACACATTTGACAGATGCGGGTCTCTGCGATTAGGCCACATTAAGGGTCTGACGTTACCGCCATTTTTATGAACGCACCTTTATATAGCGGTTCTTGTCTTCTGTGTGAGATTTACCTTTAAGAGCTTATGTTGCGGGGGTGGGGGGGGGGGGGGCGTGTAACTGTCAGCCTGGCGTTACCAGAAAGGTCGACTGTTGTATGGAGGCTGAGCTGATGATGACATGAGCTAGGAGTTCTCGGTCATCTATCCGGGTGGTTGTTTGAAAGGAATAAATATAAACTAATTAACGTTTCAAACATGATTCTACCTTCATGATTTGTACGAAATTTTAAAAATTAAACTTTATCTTAACTTAAATTATTTGACTTGTAAACCATCGTCTAAATTCTTTGTGAGCCATTTTCTAGAAAGAGAACTATACAAAAGATCAATAGCTATACATTGCCTTTGTGAAATGAACCCCTGCATTAATGTTGTCTCTACTTTTATCATTCACAGTTTGGAAAGTCACCTTTCGCCTTTGGACCAACCGTGACACCTGCCAACGGCAACGTGCAGCATCACCTGAACGGCAACGGCCCTGAGTACCACCACCATCAACACCACCATGGGGAGTGGCCTCCTGCCCCCACTTCCCTTCCAAGCATGGGCGGGGTGGGGGGCGACATGAGGGGAGCCAGTCCAGCTAAAGACAGCCCAGGCCATAGTAATCGTAACAGCGCGGCCAGTAGTGACAGTGGGCGAGGCTTCAGTACTGGACACATAGATGTCAAGGTAAGGGTCAGCGGGGTCTTTTACCTGGTCAAATTTAGGTGGGAAGCAGGTCTCATATCATGTCAAATTTAGGTGTGAAGCAGGTCTTTTACCATGTCAAATTTACGTGTGAAGCAGGTCTTATATCATGTCAAATTTAGGTGTGAACTATATCTTTTATAGATCGAATTAATTTCCTGAAAAGTATGAAGTAGGTCTTTAACCTGATAGCTAACACCACAAGGCAGAACATCAAATTTACAATATACCTGACATACACTTTAGCTTAATTAACATTGAGTGATATTTCAACTCTGCAACAAGACAAAGGCACAGAAAAAAGTTATTATAACAACAGAATGATAGAGCACCAGACTCATAACCCAAAAGTCTAGAGTTCAAATCTGGGTTCAAGTCAGTAAAAGTAATCCACCAATCTCTGATGGGTATTTAAACTCACATTAGGGCAAGTAAAGCGACTGGCATAGTGCTAACCACACTTTCCTTTCATATGCCTATGTCACAGAAACAGGTGAACTCTACTTCACTTACCCATCAGGTTCAAAAAGGGAACTTAAAATTAACAACAGAATGGTAAACTTAGACAGGCTTTGAGACCACAGTCATATAGCTGGCTTATCTATTGTCTTTAATGTAACTTTGTTCTCTTGTGTTAGTGTGCTGCATTGTTTCCAATTCCAGCTTCAAATTCTGTACTCACTTAACATAATATAGCTTAGAAAGCAACATCTGGGAGTTTGTTATCTTTGAACATGGCATCTTAGAGTATGCCATCTTTGAATATGGTATCTGAAAATATGACATCTGGAAGTAAAAATAATTAGTATTGACACATTAGTATGCAAACCAATTAGATGAGCATGTTACGTATGCACACAAGATGGGACTTAATAAATAACTAACCCCGCACGTATTCCAACATCTTTGAATGACAATGCCACCCGTATGACATGATGTAGGAAATGACAATCCCACCCAGGTACAACTAATTCTTGTACAGGTGACTAATCTCAAACTAATCCCCCACCCCTCTCCCTAGCCTACAGGTAACAGTTACCTGTACCAGGACAAACATGATCTAAGAAGTAAGGCAGGACTGTGTAGGAATTTCCTTACTGCTAATACTGCTATTCATCACATTCTCTCCAATTGTAGCAAGTCATACCAAGCCCCTGTTCTGTGAAACCAGATACCCCACTGTTGAATGGTTGTCTCCCCTCAACTTAAGAGTAGTTGTCCCCCTTTAAACATAGAATAGCTGTTACCCACTTCACAAAATATATCATGGTATTATATCGTTTATTTAACCAGTTTTCATATAACAAGTTGTCTAGCAGTTTTTGAGTTGTTCATTGGGTTTTTTTTTTAAGATCATAAATTTTATAATTTTATTAGTATATTTTCTTAAAAAATAAATATATAATAATTCCATTTTACATGAATGTGTCCTTAAAGGTAAATATATGAAATCCCAACTTTAACGTTTTTTTTTAATTTGTCATTAAGGTTAAATATATGAAATCTTAACTTTGACTTTTTTTTTGTGAATGTGTAAATATATCCAAATTTAAACATTTTTGTTCATGAATGCATCCTTAAAATTAAATGTATCGACGGACTCACCTGCCTCACCTGAGTGGTCTCTCCTCCCCAGCCAGTGCACAGTTATGTGAACGTCCATGTAAACAACCAACAGCACAGACTCTCTGGCCAGAGCTACGAGTCCGGCGTCTCGTCCAGACAGAGCTACCACAGCACGTCCAGTTCCAGCCTAGGTAGCCTGGACCGCTTGGAGGAGCCAGGCTACACATCCACAATCAACGTCGCTCAGCTTTTCCAGGCAGGAGTGCCTGTAAGTACCTGACCGTTGTGGTTACTGACAACATTCCCTGACTCTCATGTTTTACTGACAACATTCCCTGACTCTCATGTTTTACTGACAACATTCCCTGACTCATGTTCTACTGACAACATTCCCTCTAAGTAGCTGCCTGTTGTGGTCACTGACAACATTCCCTGACTCTCATGTTTTACTGACAACATTCCCTGACTCATGTTCTACTGACAACATTCCCTGACTCTCATGTTCTACTGACAACATTCCCTGACTCTCATAGTTAACTGACAACATTCCCCCTTAATACCTGGCTGTTGGAGTCACTTACAACATTCCCTGTGACTGAACCACCAGGTTACAACAACTGCACCACCATACAGCTCAGAGGGAACATTGTTTACTGACTATGTGGACTAATGTTGACCTGTCCTTGTGTTTTTAACACTGACCAGATCGTAAAGTTAAATTGACCCTAGATTTTACAAGATCAACTGTGACCAATTTAGGTTTATACACTCAGATTATACATTCAGCCTGGACATTTTACAATCTAGACATATCAGACAGGTTGCTGAACTGTTTTTCTAGTCTTTCAGCGTAATCCATCCATGTTAATTTTTGTAATCAATTATTTCAGGATAACGAGGTACTCCATGCCTGGCTTCATGACCTGGGATATGTGGATTACTACCCACTTTTTCTTCAGGCAGGCTACGACATGCCAACAATATCTAGAATGACCCCTGAAGTAAGCCATTTCACTTTCTTACATAAAAAAAGTTGAATTAAATATTAACACAAAAATATTCGTTTCAAATCATCACATCATTTAAATATTATTTCTTTAAAATTTATTTAAAAGTGTAGTTTTAATGCAGTCATAAATTTCTTGTTTAAAAATTATCTTAAATAAAATAATCTTCAAACTCTTTATAATTAAAACAATTTTTTTCTCTATTTATTTTAAAATGTAAGTAAAATTGTTTTGTTTTACGAATGTGCAATGTAAATTTTTGCCTCAGGACCTGACGGCCATTGGCATCACAAAGCCGGCCCACAGGAAGCGGCTCAAAAGTGAGATAGCTCGGCTCAACATACATGATGGCATACCTGACTACAGACCTGTAAGTACTTGGGGTTCAGGGGTTTAATGGTACTGGGGTTCACTTGGTAGTGGGTCTGTTGAGTTGGTGCTTTGTGATTTAATGGTTTAGAGTTTCACAAGTTAAAAGTGTTAGGGTTTAGTTGTGTTTAGGTTTAGTTGGTTAAGACTAAGTTTTCTGTGGTTTTGTAGTTCAGTTAATTGGTACATCAATTTTTAGTTCAAAACTCAATAGAAATAGATTAGGATCTTACATGGGTATACAGAATTATTGCATATTGCACAATTTTCTAAACATGAATAGTTTAATAGTTTGAACTTTTTTGGGTAGAATATTTCACAGATATTAAAGTGTTGGACAGAGTATTTTAATCATTTTTACTTTGCTGGACAGAATGACCTGATGGAATGGCTCCACCTTCTAGGACTGGGCACCTACTTGGACATCTTATGTGGCCAGGGTTACGACAACATTGATTATGTCACAGACATCACCTGGGAAGATTTGGAGGAAATTGGCATACAAAAATTGGGTATGTTGGCTTTTTGTTAGGCTCTGTGGTGTTTGTTGTTGATTTCTGGTCTTATTTCTCAAACCTGTACCCAAAACATTTTTTTAAATTTATTTAAACTTACAGCTTAAAAAATATTCATAGATGATTCATTTTAAATTTAATATAGTACTTTTTTTATAAATAGCTGCTTGAGATTTTTCATTATATTTAAATTATGGACAAAGGGGTAGATTTAAAAAACAAGTTAACATTAAAATTCATAATAAAAACTACCATAACACATATTTATTTATTTTTGGGGGGGAAAAAATTAATCTCACACTAATATATTTTTGCTGCTTAAAAATTAGCATTCTTTGCAAGTTTAATCTTAAGATAAAGAAGTGTTAATGAAATTGGAAAAAAAAAATTTTAAATCTGCTAAATAAGAATTTTTTGTTCTTTAGAAAAAATGTTAAAATAAAAAATGTATATCATAAAAATAATATTCATAATCCAAATAAATCTGATTTATAAAAACAAAATGTATTCAAGTAAAAAAAAAAATATTTTTTTTACATAAAATACAAATATTCATTCACAAAAAAAAATATAATTTTTTACATAAAAACAAATATTCAATCACCAAAGAAATATAATTTTTTACATAAAAAATATTCATTAAAAAAAAATGTTGAAAGAAGTAACCCAGCTTTGGATGTCTGGCCTTATCTAAACGTCTTGGCTTGTGCCAGACAGCTGTTGATTTAAACATCCAGACCAACATAGTTTATGGCAACCTTTGAAAAGATAAACTTGAAATAATTGAGCTATTATTGTTTGCCATATTTCAAAAACCTGGCATTAGCCTAGCTGTTTTACAAGGAGCTCCATTGATAGCTGCACTGTAATGGTGAGGCGCTAGGGGAGGTAATTCTCAAGGGAGGTAATGTGTGCTGTAGTACAGTCCCTTGATGAAGACTTGTAAGCTCATTAGTGGGGATTAACCAGACTGGGGTCTGTAAACTTTAATTGGAACAGGACATTTTTAACCTGTTTCTATTTCAAGTGCATTTTTTAACTGGCAAGGTGGCAATGTACCAACTAGGAAATAGGAGATTTTTAAATTAATTTGACACTTTGTAAAATTGTTTCTTCGCATGAAGCTGACATTTTTATTGTTGTTATACTTTAAGCTTATAATCCATCCCCTAATGTCACGTTACCTGTTACCTGTGTTATGTGACTTATCCTGTTACATGAGTGTAAACTGACCTTTTTTTTTCCCTGTCTAATGTGCTGTAATTCATCTGTGTAGTTGTGAGGTACCCAGATTGAGAAAAGAAA
The DNA here is from genome assembly GCF_028476545.2 of Physella acuta. Classification (NCBI taxonomy): domain Eukaryota; kingdom Metazoa; phylum Mollusca; class Gastropoda; family Physidae; genus Physella; species Physella acuta. The sequence goes on from NW_026732251.1 coordinate 239,553, forward strand.
TGCCTGTTGCTAACAATCTATTTATAAATCTCCTCCCCACTGTGGATCTGAGCAGTAGGGGTTTGAACCCAAGTGTAAACAAAAGTGCTCTGTTTATTCACTTAGTTTATAAACTTCTCATTGTTTCCCTCCGCCTGATGTGTAAGAGATTAAAGCAGGGGGGCTGCATATAACAAGAGTTAGCGTTCTTGCCTTTAACAGAGTTAGTGTTCTTGGGCTTTACCTGGGCCTGTACTGTAATAATTAGGTGCAGTATTTAAAGGGGGCATGCAGCAAGGGCTGTAACTCACTTGGGATGTGATATTTTCTCAAGGTGGATGTGCTCTTTTGTCTGGCACTTGGCATTTCCTTTTGTGTACAGTGGCAGAAATAGCAGCAAGCCGCCAGTTGTAAATCTTGCTTGAATTTTTGCTTTAGACTGGTTTTCAATGCTGATTTCGGCATTGAGACCATCCACTGTTACAGTTCAGATTTCTGTGTTGAGTTTCTGGTGTGTTGAAGAAGAATCAGTGGAAGGTTAAACAGAGATGTGATTATGTTTTTATTTTGAGTGAAACTACAGGAGCTAGTGCATTGGTTCTAACTTTTGGACTAGTTTTTGTTTTATTAATCAACTTTCTACTGTAAGTTCATGATAGAACAAATGAAAGTTATTTTATAATCAATTCTACTTGTAATTAGATCTATAAGCATTTCATAAAAATTCACTTGGCCCATGATTTTCTTTTACAGCATAAAGTTACCAAAAAAATTGAATATGTAATAAGAACTTAGTCTAGTTGTTATTGAAATAATTGTGTACAGTTAAATTGCGCACAATTTTAAAGTTCGCTTTTAAATAAACAACAATGTCAAAGAATGTGTAATTGTTTTTTTTTGGAGGTGTCCATAGGTGACATGACATTCAGAGGGGTAAGGTGATTCAGGCTTGTGTTATGTGTAATGAAGGCAAGAGAAAGAGTTAGTGTGAAGTCACTTAAGCATTTTTAAAAGTAATTTTTAACTGAATTTGTACATTTCTCAAAGGTAGTTTTGTAAACTAAATAAAATGATCAGATAATCTGGATACAGCTTAGGTATCAGTTTTCTAAATTCCTATATTTTTAAAAAAATATTTTTGGGTTGGATATACTAAAGTGTAGCATTATATGGAGAGGGCTCTTACTCTGTGTTGTAATGTGTAACAATGAGGTGTGGGGAGGGAGGTAAAAATCATCAAAAAATAAAACATGAAGTTGCTAATGGATTACACCTGACTATCTCTACGTCACTCATACAACAATGTCACCAACAAATATTTAACAAAGACTTAGCCTTTCCACTGTCAGTTAATTATTTTTGTATTTTTCTTCTTTGTGCAGGTCACCAAAAGAAAATTATGTTGGCTATTGACCGCCTGAAGAGGATCACTTCTGGGGTCAAGCGTCTGTCCACCGTAGATGGAAGAACAGCTTCATTAGAGCTACTGGAGCCCCCTCCACCAGCTCCCCCCATCACAGGGAGGTGGTCAGGCGGGGAGATCTCCTCCAGCCCCCAGCACATCTACGACGGGGCGCTGGGCGGGGCCAGGCCCAAGAAGTCACCGTCAGGGGACAGTATCAGCACCACCAGCAGCGGAAACAGTGGGAGCAGCGCAGGCAGCGGGGCCCACAGTGGCGGAGCCGGCGGGGAAATGAGAGTGATTCCACTGCCCAGGGAAGACGCAGGTTTAGCAGGTGCCATCCCGTACAGGCACAACTCTACAGGCAGTGTGGGCAGCTTGCAGCCGGACGTCGTTGCCATCCAGGTCAAGCGGAACATGCGGTCAAGCACTTCTGAAGACAAGCGTGACCATAACGGTCAAACTCTGATGTACCACTCCTTCCAGGGTCCAATGAGGAGGTCCTCGGATAACGACGTCTTTAATGATAATCCAGGGGACATTGATAACACCCACTACCAGATACTACCAAACTCTGTGGTGGACAAACGTAAACCCATAGCTAAAGTCATCGGTCAGCCTGAAGCAGAAAAGCATGAATCGGAAATTAATTCCGATGGAAACAAGGTGTATTTAACCAACGCAGGCCCAAAAATTAACAATAACAACAATGCTCTGAGAGTGGAAACAGGGGAGCATATCTACGATACTCCCCAAATTTCTCAGAAGTCTCCCAAGCCCTCTCTTGCCCCGTATAGCGGAAATGGCAACATTTCTGATTCCTTGCACGTCATCACAGTTAGTGACCCAAATTTTCCATCGTCCAATCCTGTATCTCCGGGAAGTAAAGGAGGCAAGAAAATACCACCTCCTCCACCAAAACGCACACATTCTATCAGAGAGGAGACGACTCCCTTGTCCCAGAGTGCACCTGGCTCACCAAGCAGACATCCTCTGGCACCGACTACCATCACTGTGTCAGCGTCGGTCCACCCACATCCTACGACTATCATTGCCACCAAGCAGGCCCCTCCTCCTGTCATGCAGAAGCCACAGAAGCCTCACTCACCAGCTGTGGCTAGCAAGTTTCAACAGCAGCTGCAACAGGCTCAACAACAGCTGCATCCACAGCAACAGCCCCTGCATCCGCAGCAACAGCTGCATCAACAGCAGTTGAACCAACAGCACCTGCACCAGCAGCAGATTCACCAGCAACAGCAGTTGCATCAACAGCAACAACAACAGCTGCATCAACAACAGCTGCATCAACAACAACAGCTGCATCAACAACAGCAGATGCATCAACAACAGCAGATGCATCAACAACAGCAGTTGCACTCCCAGCAGCCTCAACAACAGGTTCTACCTAACCACCAGAATCATCCACAACAACAGCCAGTCCTGCCACAACAACAGGTCTTACCCCAACAACAAGTCCTACCCCATCAACAGGTCCTACCCCACCAAGTCCTCCCCCACCAGCAAGTCCTACCCACCCAACACCATCTAAATCCTGTACAACAGCACCCAGCACAACTTATCCCTCCAGTTGCTCAAAAACCTGTTTCACCCAAACCTATTCAGCCACACAAGATGATCATTGCTGCCCCGCCCACCCACGGCTCCCAGGGCCAGGCTCAAGCCCCGCCCCAACAACCAGCCGTGTTTGCCAAGCCCAAAGTCTCGGCCCTACAGCCCCACGTACAGCAGCTGATTCAACCCAAGTCACCCTTGCCCACCAAGTCTCCTCTTGCGTCCACAGTGACCAATGTGCCTAAACAACAGCATGTCCTGCCTCATCCATCCCACACCCAGCCCCTCCCTGGTCAGCAGCAGCAGCAGCCCACAGTACCACCCCAGCATTCAACACCTGCGGCTGGACCACCCCAAGCCCAGGCGTTTGCCAGCTGTGTTAAAAGCTTATCTGAGAAGTTTGGCAAACAGAACGAGGAAGAAGACCAGTTCCCTGACAACGTGTCCACCGACAGCGACGACTTCCCACCACCGCCGCCTCCAATAGCCATGGACATCATCACACCAAAGATCCACAACTACGGCATCCCATCCTCCAGAGACAGGGGAAAACCAGACTTCTGCATCCACCAACGAGACTACGCCAATAAAACCAGACCTAACCCTGGCAGAAATTTCATCCAGCCAACCGGCCACCAGCGCCCTACAGGTCACGTCATGCCCGTCGCCCCCATGACTAAATCAATGACTGAACACAACCCAGCCAGCGCAAGTGTCCAGTTGCGGAAAGCCGCGATCCTCTCCTCAACTAACTCACCTTCTGGGAGTGACCTCGAGCGCACGCCTGAACCGGACAGCGTTCACGCCATCAGTAACGACAAGCGCAGTGAGTCCACAACCAGCTTTGAGTCCAACTCCTCCTCGTCTAGCGTTGACTCTAACACCTTGCCTTTTGCCAATGAGAACGTAGGTACAATCAAACAACGAGCTGCCAACACAAAGCCCTCCATCGTCCAGTCAGTGGACATGGATGGCGGACAGCGCAATGTTGACCTTAACTCTGATATTTTTGAGAAGGAATCTCTAAAAACTATGCCTGGATACTCTAGCTCATACCCTCAGCATGTAAACATGGCTGCAAGCGACTCCTCTAGGTCCGTAGTCTACAATGGCAGTCCTCAGAGCCCCCGTACACAACACTATCAGAAACAGCTTAACCCTACAGGTAACTTTCTCTTATTTTACCTCAAACTTAATTACCTTTTATTTGTTTTTTCTTTAGTTATGTTGTTCAGTACTAAAGACTTAGACCACTTTTTCTAAATGCTCTGCCTTTATTTTTTTTAATATTTATTTTTACATTGAATATATGTCACTGTTTTGAATAAGTCTAAAAAAGTCTGATTTATATATGAATAAAAAAAAATTTAATTTATTGACAGTTTTTTAAAAAGAAATTCGACAATTTATAGTATTATAAAATTATTTATAGTATATAAAATACTTATCTCATTGAATCTTGTTTAGAAAAATAAAATTTTAAAATTGCTCCAAAAATATTATCAACTCTGTTAAACCGATTATATAAGTGTAGTTAAATTTCTGTAACAATTTGTTCAGGTGCAGTTAGGCCGCCAGTACCAAACAAGAAACCAACTCTGAGTCCAAAACCATCCAGGACAGGTGTGGAGACATCTACACCACAGCAAACACCTGCTGCAGACAGGTAATGTTTTCACAACTGTAATTAGTACGATATTTTAGCAGTCTCCAGTTCCAATCCAAAGGCTCGAGTCTGTAGGACGTACCTGACTAAAGGTATGGGTATAGTGCTGACCACACTATCCCCTTGTATACTGAGGTGATTAAAACAGGTGAACTCTACTTCATCTGCCCCCTGTCTTGAGCACCAATGGGATAAGATGATGATGATAATTATTTTTTAAATATTTTTTATAAGTGTAACATTGTGTTTTCTTAATTTTTAAATTGTTTTTTTCAAGTTAACCATGTAGACCTTTAATTTAAAATATACCCCCATATAAAAATAGCAATTTAAAAATCTGTTTATTCTGATCTATCTCCATATAAAAGTATCTTTTTTTCCCTAATAAACATTGTATATTCTAGCTGCTTGTAAAAAAAAAAGGGTTTCATCAACTAAATTAACCTTGTATCATCTACTTCCTCTTTCACCAGCCAAAAAGCCCAGAGTTCTGGCAATGTCCTGAGTGATATTGATGACATGCTGCAAGGCCTGACAGACGAGCTGGACGCCATGTTGGAGGAGGAAATGGCCAGCTGATGACCAGGTGTCCCCAAGCTTAGCTTTAATATCTGTCTTCATTTTTGGATCTGATTTATTCTTCATCACTCCAGTCTTATTCAAGCTTGCATTTCGTCTTCATTATAAAAATATGCTATAGTTGAATATGTTGTAGATTTGTAAAGCTGTTAGATGGATAATTTATTTATCTTCCATTTTTTAAGCTGATCTGTTTGATTCACAACTAGTTCTCTTTTTTTTTTTTACTGGTACATCAAGTTTTAAACAAGAGTTGATTTTTTTTTAATTAGAAGACTAAGGTAAACTTGTTTTTATTTAATCTGTTGAACCTGTGTTGCTATTTTAAGACATGATCCCATTGTGATTACTGAATGATTATCTGTGTGTGTGGTTTACTTCACACTCTGTTGTAGATGTTGTAGGGGGCTTCCACCAGTTTTATTTTAAACTTATTTTAAAAACTATCCATACTCAACCTTTGTTGAAGGCCTAAAAGGCCAAATGAAATTAATTTTATTTGAATAGATTTTATGTAATGAAATTGTTAGATTTTTTAAAATATACACAGGAAAAATATGCAATAGTTTTTTGTTTTAAATATCAAAATGATAAATTTAAAAAAAAACAACAATGGCACTCTAGATCTACCTCACCTAAAGACATTATCCTCTATTTTTTTTTTTCATTTTTCTAAATTTGTTACTCTAAAATTTATGTGACAACAAATTAGACTTAAAATCTTAATTTTGTTCACTAATGAATCTTTACAGTCGGTAACCATTATCTATTTTTCTGAAATTCGAAGCCTGTTTAAACTTTATTTTTTTTAACACAAACTTGAATACCACTATCATTAGATACTTAAATTTCTATTTTAGTTTTCTTTGGATAATAGCATGAAGTAAACTTAAAATTGATCTATGCCAGTATTTTTACTTAAAAATTATAATGTCTTTTCATCTATTGTTTTCTGTTACTTTTTTAAATGTTTCGAGCATTACAGATTTGTTTATGTGTAATGAAGTTTAAAAAGTGACAAGCATGTGTGTAATGACGTTAAAAAGTGAGAAGGATGCGTATAATAAGAAAATGTCATATATCATCAGGTTTCGTCTTGTTTTCTTGGAATGAATTCTCCCGCTGTGTTCGTCATAGTGTGGCCATTTATTCCGCTGCTTGTAATCTAGTTTTAGTACAAGTATCTTTGATGGTAATCATTTCTTTTTTTTTTTACTTCATTCTGTAAATGTTTAAAAATTAGTTAACACTTGGAAAATGTTTTTTTATTTACAATTCGCCAATCAGATTTTATGTTATACTTATTATAGTTCACAAAAAGCTAGTGATATTCAGTACATAAAGTGGCAGTTGGCCAAAATATTTGAAATGTCGAAGTTGAGAATTTTGTCTGTGTGCCACTGATGTTTGAACCTGCAACTGTTGTTTTACTTTGTTCATAATACATCACATGTCTCAGGACAACATCCTTATCATCTGTCTCGGGTTGGGTCATGACCCGCACTTAGCCCTAGTTGAACTAGCTTCATCATATAACGAGTCCTTTTCAGGGACATAGAAAGTAGAATCAGCTTGTGATCCTTTTTTTTTTTTTGCAGAACTAGTGGGTTTTTTCATACATACTACACTCATCATCATTCATTATTGCAAATATTTTATCTTTTGTCCAAATTTCTCTTCAATTTGTTTTTTTTTTGTTGTAAAAACCAATCAACTGTAAATGGATCTGTGTAATTTAAAAAGTGTGATAACAGTTGAACCACACTGTACAGATGTTTTTTTTGTTCCTGGATGTAACGTACAGCACCTGAACTCACAGGTGTTGACAGGTGTTTTGTTGTTTTAATCTAATCACCTAATGATGAAAAGACCTTGATATCAAATATCAGTACATTAATGTTTCCAATAATCAAGTAACCTTATCTAATATTGTTAATCAAAAGCTTTATTTATTGTTTTTCATCATAATTGTTTGTATTATTTTACTGTCGTTAGGCCAACATATTAAAAATTGTTTTAAGACTTATGTTTTATTCTGCTTTGGGGGAAAGCTTTGAAAGAGATTTAGACTTCAAAGTGATAGTTATAATTTGCATGTCTTAAATTTGTCATACACAAATGATCTGACCACGGACAGCTAATTTCTGTTAGAGATAGTCTACCAAATGCTCTATTACACTGTTTACCCTCCTTATGGATTCAGCTATTTAGTACTTACCAGTTTTTGCAATATTCCTGTTACCAAGTTAACTTGAGCCCTACTTCATCTACCCCTTGGACCATCAGGTCTGAAAGAATATCACAATAAAAGTTTATTATATGCATGTATTTGTTTTTTACTAAACAATACAAGCACATTTTACAGTTGAAAAAAATATTTCTTAAAAATAATTATTCAATAGACTTTTTCCCCTGATGAACATAGTTGGTGTGAGTTAGTCTATTACTGCACATCAGTTCAGATGAAATAAGAAGTGAATTAATTATAATGTGTATGGTCTAGAGATCTGAGAAATCAGTTTATTTTATCCACATTAATCGTTGGAATAGACAACAAATTCTTGTCATGTGTACAAAATGTGTGTAAATAATGGTTTCTCAAGATGAAACATTTTTTTTTTTATTTGTTTCATAAAACTAATCAGTTACTTTGTTCTTGTGAATGCAAGTTTTGAATATTTCAAGCAGAAGTGCAATTATGCATCAGTCTAAAAATGTGCATGGACCATTTAAATCAATTATATTTATATTTTTCTAAATGTTCCAATTTGTGCATGCAGGAATTAGACAGGGTAAAAACTAAATATTTCTGTACTTACATTTTTGTGTCAAAAAGTTAGCAAAATTGATTTTGGATGTCAACCGCTAATAATAAATAAGTATGGTAAATTAAAGCAAATTAATTTTTACGCTTTGAATGTAGTTTGACGATGTCGTAGCTGTTGTAGGTATACCCATAATGCATTTTTTTTAAATATATAATTTTTTATTGGTCATTATGAAAGTGTTGTCTTATCTAAATATAGAACCATTTGTTTTAAAACCAACCACAGGCAAAGTTTTGTGGTTTGAATTCTGTGTACACTTGTAAACTTCTGTGTTTTCTCAATCACAGTTTTGAAATGAGAAGATTCCTCCTCTCTGTATAACAGTTGGTACTGTTTCATAGTACTGCTGGGATATTTCATGTTTTCTTCTATAGTGTCTCTTTCTTGTGGTATCTTTCTTTTGGCTGTGATTTAAACCAAATGTTCTGTTTGAATATTTGAAATAGGAATGCATTTTTGTTTACAACAACAACACACGATTGATAGTAATGTGGTTGTAAGTTGAATTGTAGTTAGATGACCTTTAAGTTAAGTGATAGTTTAGATTATTGTAAAGTGAAACTTAAACACTTAAAAGAAAATAATAGTTACAAAAAAAAAATGAACTGTGATCTTTGGCAGCAATCAATTTTCTTTTACATACCAATAGGACTCTAAACATGGTGTCCATGGTTTGATAACTTTTTTAAAAGATTCTATCATAATAGGTAGCACTTGGTGATCCAGGAATATGTGTGATACAATGTTTTGAATTATTTTAGTGCACAAAATAGATCATTTGTTAATTCAGCAGCAAATGAAATAAAAAACAAAAATGGCACCCTATTAAATCTACAGTTCTTAACCGTGTAATTTTTTATCTTTTACATATCATTATCTGTCTAGAATACATTTTTGTGCACTGTTGATAAATGTGGCAATGAATTTGTTTAAATATTACTATGTAAATAATTATTTAGGATAGAATAATTATTTGATTAATTCAATCTTGTTTGGTTGTTCATTTGACTCAGCAATGTACATGTACTGAAAATTTGTTTTCTTAAATATACATTTTCTGTCATTTCCAAAAAAAAAATTGCTTGTGTAGGATAACTCTCAATCTTCATTTCATTACATTACGCTGCATTTGCATCAGCAATTGAACATTGGAAAATTAAAACATTTTGAATAATGAATAATTGTTTTGTTTTCTTAATGTTTCTTGTTTGGTTTTTCAAGGCTGATGAAGAGTGAAAGACTACTCACAAACATGTTTGCAACCAAAATTTTGATAAGAATATATTTCCTCCCTTCTGGTCCAGCTATGGTGAATATTGAAAGACTACTCACAAATTCGTTTGATAACATTTAGATAACCATATTCCCTATAGTCCTAAACGTTAAATAAGTCTTTATTTAGTTACCTGTTTTTTGTTTATTTGTGGGATGTGGCTATTCGAGTAACTTAAATTTGATCCACTTCTTATAGGGCAATTTTGTGCATGAATTTCTATGACATATATAAATAAATATATATATATATATATATATAGGGGGGGGCAGAGGCGTAGCGACCCTTCTCGGGGACAAACTTTCGATTTGCACCCCCCCCCCCCGCCCCCCCTCGCTACGCATCTGGGGGGGGGGTCATCCATAAATGACGTCACGCTTTTTTGGACGATTTTTACATCCCCCTCCCCTCCAGTCACACATCGTCACAAAAAGCCAGACACCCACCTTCTAAAATGACGTCAATACCTCAGCCTACAACCCCCACCCCCTCAAAATTGCAGTTTAATTTTTCTTAATACGACATTTTTCCAAAATCTTGTCTGAACTCTGTCAACATAGAGTATTTTAGTCAATTCCTTTTACAATTTATTAAAACAGTTTTCCGAAACGCGAAATGGCGGCTAAAATTCGTTTTCTAACATTGCTTATTTATGATGCAAAAGTATGACGGCACACTATCTGAACCCCCTCCCCCCCCCCCCATCACACACCGTCACAAAATTACGGACCCCCCCCCCTCGCCGAGTTTGATGTCATTTATGGACGACCCCTGGGCCAGACGTCTATATATAATTTATGTCACGTCTACCGAAAATTATCTTCACACAACATTTGGTAGGCTAGAAACAGTGTTTCTTCCAGACTTTTTTCTCCGGGGGGGCACTTGAAATCTTCGGGGGGGCGGTAAACTTTCTTCGGGGGGGCGGACACTGTTAAAAGTATATATTTTCTATATAAATTATATAAATTTCATTTCGTTCGGGGGGGCGGTAAAAAATTTTCGGGGGGGCTTCGCCCCCCCGAAGAGATGCCTGGAAGAAACTCTGGCTAGAAATAACAATGTATGCCTAATGGGCCGAACTCTGGTAATTGCTAATAGAATGGTATTAATAGACCTGCTGCGATTTATTGCACAAACCTTTAAAATTTAAAAGGTATTTTTAAATTTAAAATGAAAACAGCTGTTTTTTTAATTATTTTTTTTTTATTTTTAAAAAAGAGTATTGAACATCGATCAATGAATTTAACAATATCACAGGCAGAGTTTCTTCCAGGCATCACTTGGGGGGGGGGGGGGGCAGACTTTCTTCGGAGGGGGGGGGGGGCGAAAGTCTACCGCCCCCCCCCCCCCCGAACGAAATGAAATTTATATAGAAAATATATACTTTTAACAGTGTTCGCACCCCCCCCCCCCCCCTCCGAAGAAAGTCTGCCCCCTCCCCCCGAAAATTTCCAGTGCTTCCCCGGAGAAAAAAGGCTGGAAGAAACACTGATAAGGTTAACTATAATTTTCAAAATTAATTAGCGACCAGCGATGCTTTCGGCTAAATCAAGTCGTCTATCATTTAAATTTAACAGGAGCTGTATTAATCCCTACGAGCTGACCCGCGACGTACCATACGCCGCTATCTAGTTGTTTTACTTCTACTTATCGACAATTCATAATTTGTGAATTCCTCACTACCCCACCCCCTGCCTCCCCCACCCCACCCCGCCCAGTGAAAGCAGCCGTTTACAGACGACAATGAAAATAAAAAGCAGGACTTACTCTCTTCCCTTAGTTTTAAATCGTTTAAAAACTAAATTATCTGCCCCTAATAGCCATCACTTATTCGAACCGGGTCTACTATTGTAAACATTCGGGGTGAACCATAGCTCACCTCACAGGCGGGCGGGGATGAGGGTGGTGGCTAAGTTGCGTGGTGTCTCGTATGGTCTCCATGAAGGGAATTGTATATAGACGAGCCGACCCGCGGCATATCATACGCCGCTATATAGTTGTTTTATTTTCTACTTTTCAGTAATTCATAATTTGTGAATTCGACAGTGCCAATGCTGCCACTGAAAATATCTGCTTTCAAACACTATCAGTAGGTCGTTAAGGACGATACTGCCCTCACCCTCCTTTCCCCCAACCCCTACCCTACACCCCCCCCCCGTGAAAACAGCCTCCTCTTAGTTACCTCCCCTAAGTTTAAAATAGTTTCAAACTAAATTATCTGCCCCTAATAGCCGTCGCTAAACCCGGCTCTACGACTGTAAACATTTAGCGTGAACCACAGCTCACCAGACCATGTAGGGGTGGGGGTGGTAGGGAGCGCGCTTACAACTTGTTTTCTAGCGTCTCCCAGAAGAGAATTTTATATATATATATATATATATATATATATATATATATATATATATATATATATATATATATATATATATATATATGTATAGATTTATATTATGATGATTTGTTTTTATAATTTTGCAAAGGGGAACGACTCAAATAATATTTTTGACCTTATCTCTGCTTGGTTATTTCCGCTTATATTTTAAAAAAATATTTTATTTAAAAATAAGGGGGGGGGGGGGGAAGAGACGCCATAATAAAAAATTATTCTGAATGTTTACAAGCTTTTATTTTACTTCAATTCCGCGTGCTTTTGTACGTATTGCTTCGTCATGGGTCGAAACTTGCGAGCGAAATTTCAGTCAATTCTACCGGGCCGATGTCTTTCAAACTTGACATGTACGCTAGGTGACCGCCCTCAACAATTAAATATGACAAAATTTTGCTTAATTAGATGTATAATTAATTTTAAATTGATGAACATTTTCTTATTTTTGTTCGCTATTTGTCCAGGTTATTATACACTCATTATTAATGTTCATTCAGTGCGCAATTCTTTTTTAAGCGAAGCGATTCTCTTCTATTGACTTTTGATAAAAAATGTTAAAAACGCTTTTCGTTTTCATTATTTAAATAGCCATGTTGTATCATATACTTAATTAAAATAATTTATTATTTCTTATATTTATTAAAACGTTAGTGCTATTACTAATTTTTTTTTAAGCATTAGTCATAATAAACCCCGCGAGGACGTGTAATTTTTTGACTACATAGTTTTTTTTTGGAAGGGCGGGGGGCTGTTTATATGATTACTTTTATGTATTTTGCGATTAATATATTTTTTCCTGCATAGCTAGATTGTCATAAAAAAACAAGTTAATTAAAAGTCTAGTGACATTTATGCGCAATTTCCTTATGTTATCTAAAAATAGCTCTGACGTATAATGCTGGGGTGCGTTCAAGCTAGAAGAACGATCGGTTTGTAGGTGTTTATGTAATTTTAAAATTTGTGCCCGAACGAGAGGATATTTTTGAAAACTTACTTCGGCAATATTGTTCTAAATTATGGCAGGAATCGATTGGTACATGTTTCAAGTCGCTAAGTGGTATGGTTGTCGAGATATGGGCAAAAAACTGCATTTTTCCGAGTTTTTTTGGCTTTTCCGGGAAATACATGAAAGAAACCCGGAATTTTTATGGCCTATGCTCATCCTCGTAACTTGCTTAACATAATTGCTTTTGGAACTAGTCATCGATATTGCTTCGTTGAGGAGGAGATACGACTTAAAGCTGCGGACACACATCCATCCATCCATCCATCCATCCATTCATACATCCAGAAATGACGGGTTAATAAACGCAATTCTCCAGAATGGAAATTGCGCTAAAAACTCTTTAGGTCTAGATTATATCGCAGGTGCTGATGCGCGTTTGGTTTGGCAAGGTAATTTTTTAAGAATGCATTCTGAAAAAAAAATGCATTGTGATTATTTGTACTTGCATTAATATATTTTACAAATAAATGATAATGCAATCTTTAGTAGAACTAGAATCTATATCTAAAAGGAGTTATAACTATTATATTAGGATTAGGGGGTTTGGGGTTGTCCATGTCCTATAAAATGTGGATTTCAAATATCTTTCCCATCGCTTTTTATTAATTTGACTACATATTTGGATTAATCATAATAAACCGAATACATTTAAAAAATTAGTAGATTCTATTTTGAATTGAAATTTTAGGTCCGCTCTTTTATTTTTATTTTTCATTTATTTATTTTTTTTTACAAGGCCATATTTTTATTTTAGACGGAAGTCGATCTTTGAACACAGGAACACAGTTACCACCCTTCAAGAGCAAGTAATAACGTGACGTACTTCCTTTTCAGAAAGTAACTTGCAAAATGGTGAGCCTATGCATTATCTTGTTGTCGAAAATCTATTTCAATCGACTTTCATAGTCATTTTTTTCTTACTAAATTTCTTGATATATTTTAAATAATGCCTTTTACTACATTTTCAATCTTCAGGGTATCGATATCTGTCACAAATATGACAGAAAGGTCCGTAGGACTGAACCCAAAAGCCAGGATATTTATCTACGTTTGCTGGTGAAGGTAAATAATGTGTAGAATCTTAGATCTATTTATTAATGTTTGAATCAAATTGAACATGCTCCTCTACCTTTGGAAAATAATTCACTATTTGTGACGCTGAATGTTACTTTTGATTAGTTGGGAACATTATTATAATATTAAAAAGTTAAGAAATTGAGCCGATTGCAGGCCTTTTTAATTTTTTTTTTTTTTTTTGAAAGTGGGGTGGTGGATCCCTGCCAAATCCTAATCATATCTTGTTTTGCATTGGATCATTAATGAACTTCAGCTATGTTGTACTGCTGTCTGTAAATATTTTTTTTAGGACTATCCATAGATCTAATTGTTTTTTAAAACATTTCAGCTTTACAGGTTTCTTGCAAGACGTACTAACTCTAATTTCAACAAAGTGATTTTGAAGAGGCTGTTTATGAGCAGAACAAATAGACCTCCCTTGTCTATTTCTAAATTGGTAAGCCAATAGTTCGTTTTAGGCCGATTCTAGCCAGAAAAAGATAACACACTTGTGCAATGGAGAGAAACTACGACTTGCCTTGGCGGCGATGTTTCCGATGGTACTGCGCATGCGTGTGTTTACAACAGCAGAACCCTAACCTGTTTGTTTTATCATGTTATCTATAGGCTTTTCGATGTTTTTATACTAACCTCATTTTACTTAATGTTCCAAATAACAAAGTATTGTTTCCCGGTCACATAACCAGAAGTTACCTCCAACCCTGAAGCGTCATGCTTCTGGGTTCTGCATGGATAACCCTTGTAAGGATACAATCTATGAAAAATGAAACCACTGCTTATCTCGCTAAATCTTTTCATTATTTGAATGGGAGACTAAATAAATGAATCTTCTGCCTTTCTTTGCCAAAAACTTAGTCGATTAGTCCTAAAGTGAGAATAATTCTTTCTCTTTAAAACCTGAACAGCCTGCTTAATTTCTAGTGCAGTAGTTTGTCATCTCAATGCAAGATGCTATAATATATAGTTGCCTTATTGATGACAAATATAGATTTCCCGCTTTTGCCAAAATGTGCATGATTGTTACTGTTCCACAATCTCTTAATATAAGACCTTCAATTTTTCAAAAGATAAACTATTGCTGCAACTAATTTAAACCTTATCTTTTAACCCTTGGATATTATATTGGTACTGTATAAATATGGATCACTTGTATTTTAGGCCCGCTTGATGAAGAAGGAAGGACGTGCTGACAAAATCGCTGTGGTTGTTGGTGCTATCACAGATGATATCCGCATTCACAGTTTGCCCAAGCTTAAGGTATTTTATGTTGTTTTGGTTTTTTTTTAAGCTAATTCGGTTTTTGTCTTAAAGTGTTTATTTTTATTTGTTTGTTTATTATTTTATTTTTTTTTGCAGGTATGTGCTCTTCGCATCACTGAGCGTGCTCGTGGACGTATCCTCAAGGCTGGAGGGGAAATCTTGACCTTTGACCAGTTGGCTCTTCGCTCCCCTAAAGGCCAAAACACTGTCCTCGTTCAAGGTAAACCCAGGGAAATTTTTTGCATTGTATTACTGGCATTTGGCCATTTACAGACCGGTCATACAATTTTACTTTCTGTAACGCCACCTAATTTTCCATTCAGCGCACTTTAAAGACTTTTTAATTAGCCATTAAAAAATTATTAAAAGCAGCGTACAGCAGAATTATTCAGGTACTAACTCCTCTGTTACTGTGTGTAATTGAACTGTACATCATGCAACTTCAGGGGGAATGATTAAATATATGTTTTAGGCAGTCTTTATAAAAATTATGTACTATCTTTTTCAATAGGTCCCCGCAAGGCTCGTAAGGCATACAGACATTTTGGCTTGGCTCCTGGTGTTCCACACAGTCACACTGCGTAAGTAGTATTTATATTAGTTGCAGGGGTGCCACTTTTCCGGGATATCCCGGATTTCCGGATTCGAGAATCATATTTTTTTCCCTTTCCGGATTCGCAAGATTTGAGTTTGAAAATTTCCGGGTTTGCAGTTTAAAAAAAAATTTAGATCGTTTTAAGCTTGAAAATTTTGGCATTGTAAAAATTGTTTTTTATCATCAACACTCCCGCTAATAGCCTTTTCCGAAAAAAAATAAATAGTAAATGACGTCAGCAACAATCTCACGCGTGCGCCAAGGACCAAATAAAAATCAGCTGTATCAGATGGGTGAGGCTGTAGACGAAACTTTTTGATGTCATTCGTGGTGTGGCTGTCTGGCTATTTTTTATGACGATATGGGTTGGGGGTAAAACTCGTATTATTTACGCGATGTCATCAATGGGATACCGCTAGGCTGTGTAATAAAACAACTAAATTCTACAGTTACTAGATCTAGCTCACTAGTATCGCCGATTGTCTTTTAAAAAAAACAAAGATTTTGCTCCGATAAAAAAAAAAAATTTTTTTTTGTATTTGGTATTACAAAAAGAAAAGAAAAAAATCTATTTGGAGGACTATTTTATGTATGAAACAGAACTGTGCTGTTTTCACTCAACTTTACCGTCACTTTTTACCACCTCGTACCCGCTTCTTCAAGGTCGCGCTGACCTTAAGACCTACGTCACGAGACCACGTGAACACAATCTGAGTCTCGGTTAAGGCAGTTCTACAAGTACAACCGCTGTTTAATTTTAACGTGGTTATTTTTAATTCAAGAAAAAAAATTAGATCTGCATCGTTTTATATCAGTAAAAAAATTATGTAGGCCTGCTATAATTTAGTTACACGATCTAGCAGGGTCTACATCTAATTTTTTTTTTTACTTTGGTAAAACGTCATTGAAATGTTTAAACAACCTTGAAAATAGCCGCTATCACTGCCCCCCCCCCCCCCCCCCCCCCCCAACCGCTTGTAAAAAAAATCAGCTTTTCACTTAGTCGGGCGGCTACATCTCTGACATGAGTATTACTAGCGTAGTTACTTCTAAAATTATCATCATATATATCAAAGGTGGGGGCATTGGGGTCGTTCATAAATGACGTCACACTCATAGGGGGAGGGGGGTCCGTAATTTTGTCATGAGGGGGGGGGTTCAGATGGTGTGACATCACACTTTTGCATTATCGAAAAGCTATGTTAGAAAACTAATTTTAGCCGTTATTTCGCGTTTTAGAATATTGTTTCAATAAAGTGTAATAGGAATTGATTTAAATACTCTATGTTGACAGAGGTCAGACAAGATTTTTGGAAAAATATCGTATTTTAAGAAAAATTTGACTGCAATTTTTAGGGGGGGGAGTTTAGGGTGAGGTGTGACGTCATTTTAGAGGGCGGGGTCTGGCTTTTTGTGACGATATGTGACCGAGGTGAGGTGGGAGGTAAAAATCGTCAAAAAAGCGTGACATCATTTATGGATGATCCCATTGGTGTTGATTGGGAAAACAGGGTTTAAGGTTTTTGTTGTGGCTGTTAATAATTAAAGCCTTGAATAGCTACAGTAAGTCAACCCTGTATTTTAATACAGTGGCAATCTTATTAGGGGTCTGCATATAGTGGGCTTATTATTCAATAACAAGACATAGAGGTTAGCAAAATATTTGTTACTTAACAGTTGGCTGACTACACACTTTAACTCAAGCTAGGAAGTTCTAAAAAATTAAATAGTTATGTTATAAAAGCTGTCTGGGGGGGGGGGGAGTTCTACAATAGCACATTATGGGGTAGGCCTAGAGATGGGAGTAACATTGTAAACTAATTTTGTTGTAAGCACAATCCTTTAAAGATTAATTTTTATTTGAAGCTTGTTACAAAGAAAATAAATCCATTTTAAAGACATGTAAATTGAACATAATAATATATGAATCAAATGTCACAAAAAATAATGAAATAACAGTCCATTTTATTTTGAAATTCCGCGCGGAATTAAGTTTCAGGGTTTCAAAAATTTCAAATTTTAGTTTCAGGATTGGTAAAATTTTGGGATTCATTTTCAGGATTCACTTAAAAAATGAGTGGCACCCCTGATTAGTTGTAACTATTTTGATATACCTAGCTGTAATTAATCTTCAGGTTTGTGTAAGCTAGCTTAGGTCATAATATATTTGTTGCAATGGCTTGCAGACATAAACTTTTATTGCTTAGGAGAAAGTAATAACTTCTGCTTTAATACTTGTATTTTTCTTCACAGTCCCATTGTTCGTTCCAAGGGTCGCAAGTTTGAGCGTGCTAGAGGTCGCAGAAAGAGCAGAGGTTACAAGGCATAAGCTCATCCTAGTATTGGCTTTTACCTGGAGTACACTATAAGTTGTTTGATTAAACAAGTGAACTGTCAGTTTAAATTTTTTTGTTTTATTTGTATGGTTGAGTTTGTTGCTGGTTTTTATACTTTTGCCTTGGGTATTGTGATCCAACTCTCAATGAAGCCTAAGCGATACACTGAAACGAACATGCTGCCAAATGGGAATCTTTATGTGTATGTTAATCCTATCACTTACATTATTATTTTGGCAAGAGAATTCCTAGTTCTTTTTAAACTCAACTTTATACTCAGCACAACTTATTTTCCATTAAAAACCCCAGATGCTTTTAGAAAAAATGTAAGGGTACCATGTCATGGTAAGTTTTATTTAACACTAGATTTTTTTTTAGGTAAAGTTTTCCTAGGTGGTGATTCCAAAATGTACATTTAATTAGCTTAGCCTAGTGCAGGGTTCTGCAACCTTTTGAGACGGAAGAGCCAAAGGTTAGAATTTCTAAAATTTCCCAGTTTTTAAAGGGCCACTAGCATAATTTTTTTTTCAATATTTTGCTATTTGATAAGGATCAGGTATGATAAAACTAGTAATCAAATAACTATACGTTTACCTCCGTCCAATTGAGAAGCCAATAACCTTTTTTCACCCAGGAGGTGTCTCCTGTTAAGCAAACTCGTACTGACTGGTTTTGGTTTGATTACTGTATGGGTCTGTCTGTTCTTAGGTTCTCACAGGGCTTATCTTTCACCCTTCTGGAACTCCAGTATCTAGCTCAACTGTAGGAAACTAATAACTATAAATAATAATACATTACTCAGGTCAAATGCATACTGGCTGGTAGAGGAATGCTTTCTGAATAAAATAGCATTCTCCATTTAATGATATTCGAAAAAGTAGGCAGTGGCAAGCATGGAACAGTCGTCACGTGGCTGTCCATAGCACAACTGGTTTTCCGTATATGCTCTACTTCACGTATTCTCAATGTTCTCTGATGTGCTTTTATCCTGTTTAAGTTGCTTTTCTTTACAGTACAATTTTTTAAAATGAGTTTTGAAAGTAAAATAATATAATTACTACTTGCTCGCGAGCCGCAGGTTGCCGACCCCTGGCCTAGTGTTGTCTGCTACAGGTTTCTCACCAATTTAGATAGTAAAAAATGCTAAGAAAATACCATTTACAGTTGCCCTAGCTATTTGCATTGTTTTGTAGTACTTTGTAGACATTGGCCATCAGATTATGTAAAAAAAAGTTCTAAAATTATAATACAAATAGCAACAGGACAATAATCCACAATAAATTTGGAAGAGATCAGCAGAATAGGCATCTAGACAAACAATAACATTGTCTCTTACAAATTTTATTTAATACTTGGAAAATATCTTTATAAATAAAGGCACATGTGCATGTTTCACATTGTGATTTCATATAAAACTACATTTTTAGTCTAAATTAGCTAGTGAAAAATTTACATATCTAACATTGTAAAGACATACATGCAAAAGGCAGTATAACTATGTACATACATATGCAAAAGTATAGTATAATGGAATGGGGGAGAATAACACAAAAATTAACTAGTAAAACAACAAATCTGCATTTACAAGTTACATATAAATATTGTAAATTTATTATCAAATATTTGTGTACCAACTTAAGTAACTCTGTAGGGATTACTGAATAGCCATTACTCTGGCTAAACCAGGCAAAATTTGTCCTTGAATTGGGCTTGGATCAAATCTTTCACCATCAATCATTATGTTGCCACTTGTAGTGCTGGGCTCTATCCGAAATGCTAGCACCTTAGCACTTTCAACATAAGGTGAGTGCACATGGCCGCCTTGACCGAAAGACAAAAACAATTTCAACAAGCCAGCTTTTGAAATCCCTTCCCGGACCATCATCAAATGAATGACCCCATCTTGCAGGTGTGCATCTGGTGCTGCCAGCATGTCGCTGCCCAGGTGGGTCTGATACACAGCCGCGGCCAGGATGAAGTCTCCCTCAAACTTCACCCAGTTGTCTGGTACATCCTGGTCTAAAGGTGGTAAGAGAGGCGTGGGGAATGGCGCGTAGTCAGACTTCTTGCAGTGGTATCTTTCTTCCTCAACTACTATTTCTTGTTTTTCAGATAGGATGGTCATGTGACCACTTTCTACTGAGCTAGAGTTAAGAGTTGTTGCATTCTCAGTTTTTTCTTTCTGTTGTGTTGTTTGCTGATTAATGTTTTTATCCCCTTTTGGTTCCAAGGCACCATTTAATGATTCCACCATAGAAACAATTTTATCTTTATTTAACTGGTCAGCATCTGAATTGGTGGATTCAGTATCGTTTTTATTATTATAATTTGTTACATTATTTCCTTGCTCAGACATATCAGCACCAATGTCCATTTCTTCCTTATTCAAACTGGTCTTGTCGAATACATCCTCAGTTACCATACTCTCATCCACAGAACTTCCAGAAATTTCTTTATGATCCCCCCTGTCCAGTTTGGCATCGCCTAAATACATCTGGCGCTCGCCATAGGCACTGTGGTCCATACTGTAGCAGCGCTGTTTGGCTACACTTTCTGTCGAGTCATTTGTGCTTTTACTATTACTGCGACTCCTAAGGGAGAACCTGCGGATTTTTGTTAGCACTTTCTTTGAGTTGCCTGTTTCTTTTGGATTGTATTCTGCAACTGGTAAAAATGAAACACGACCTCTGTATGTGCGAAGGCCTAAAATAAAAAAAAAACATCAATTCAAATAAACTACCATCTTTTTTTGTCCAGATATTTTCATTTTCTAAAATCTATCAGCATATATGAACATTTTTACATTAAAATGTATAGAGTATATTTTTATAAAATACTTACTAAAAATTCTATTAATAGCTCCTATTGTAAAGCGGGCTTCCCCTAGTTTTCTATACTTTTCACTCTCATAGTCTATGTCAGCCATGATACCCCATGTCACTGATAGGAAAGAAAAGATGGTCTGATTGGGAATGTGTACAGCAACAAGGTCCATTGGAATGACTTTGTGTTTGGTTAAGACAAAGGTGGAATGAAGAACCATTGATGCATCCAACGGTTCCCTGCAAACAGAAAAAAAAACATTCAAAGTTCGACACAATGTAATCTTTATTTATGTAAGTATAGAATTACTGATAAGGCATCTGTGACTCTACACCAGGCTATTTATTTTGAAGAGTAGTTGGAATAGAAAAATTTTTATACAAGAAAACTTTTCTGCTCCATCCTCACTACTATTTTCCTATACTATTATAATAGTGCAGAAAGACATCTAAATTAAATAGAATGCAATCCTTCCTTTTTACACTGATCTCATAAAAGATTATTTTTATACATTCATAAACAGATCTAACTTCTGAAATTTATTTTGTTCAATTCAAGATATCCAATTCATAGTGCTCCAGTTTAAGCAGGTTTTACTGAATAAATATCTCTTGTAAACTGTATTACCCTGCTGCATAGTTAATGGCACAACACAGAGCATTGCCTGATCCACCAGGCAGACAGCCCACTGGAATCTTAATGGCAGATGCCCAGTCATCTCGCTGCATTATTCCATTTATAGTCTGAGGAATGTTAAAAAGGATCAAAAATATTTTAATGACATTTCTAATAAACAATTAACCTCTGCATACAAAGTGTATGTCTGGCTAGTACTACTATGCCCTTTACATTTACTTCAATGTGAGAAGACTACTACTAAGATGACTACTACTAACTCTTTAGCCTAGTATATTGTAAAACTATGAGAGGCATGTAGTCCATATTGTAGAAATATAAGAGACATAAAAAGATGGAGTTTAAGCCTTCAGATATTAGTTGGTACTGTAACAATATATCATCTGAGACAAATCAATATTATAATGAGAAGTTTAAATCTCAAATATCAGCTATTATTCTTAAAATACATCATTTCGAAAGACAAAAGAGTGAAAAGTTCAGACCTCATATATTAGCCCATCTCCTGAAACAATCACTACTCCATACCACTCTGACAAATTTATTTCTTTTATCAACTCACTGGCATGGCCTGCATGGTCTGTTAACATGAACAAAATATTTTTTTTGCTTAATCTGTTACTTTTTTTTACAAATTTAAAACAGCTTAAAAATTATTGCTTTTTAAAATACCGAAACAATGGATAAATACTACATAGTTCTAATGCTGTTTAAATTGTTTTTTCATACTTCTCATTTTTTTAAAAATGTTATGATCATCAGCAGCATTCAATTGATAACTATATATAGATCTACTTCCATTACAATAAAGCTCACGTTCCTTCAATTTTATGAAAAAAATATTTCGAAACCTGCTTTTATGTACCTGTAATGAAAGCCTTGTATGGAATGTCTGCCTCAAAGAGCATTGGCACAATCTCTGTTTTAAAGATGATGTGAGCCTTGCCAGGCCCACTGTGGGGGTTGATGAGAAAGAGAAGCTTTCCTCTGGGTGGGGGCACACTGTTTGGAATGTCTTTTCATAAACAATAACATTTGTTAGTTTAATAAAGCTTTTTGTTGCACTGACAAAATATACATAAAATGAAATATGGTCAGCTCTAATTTGAAACTTAACTAGGGATGAAAAAGCAGTGTAAACAATGAAGCAGATATATTTATGGAGAAAATAAAATGCATTCATACACACTGTATAATAAAATGTAAAGTAAATTTAAAACAATTTCTGTTTTGAAATTTAAAAGACACAATGAATGGTTTATTTTTTTTTTTAAATAATGAAGATGTAGGTCTAAGGTAAAAACAAAATAGCAAATTATAAGCTTAGTGGGTTTGTATTACACATTAACCTTCTTGCATTAACTTGTGTTTTAATTGTTGTAATGCTTGATTAGTGTGGGTTGAGGAAAACACTGGGTAATATCCTGATAGTGGGAACACTAACATGCAAATATTGTCACCATAAACTACATTTTCTTTAATTTCTTTTACTAGTTTCACTCAATCATTTCAGTTTAAATAAATTGGGAATGCAAAATTGCAATTCTGGCTAATTTTTTTTTACTCCAGCACTGTGAGGGATGTTGTTTAGCGGACATGTTAACTCTTTAAAACAAAGATGGGAACAACTGACTTTTGCCAAACCATGCTGTATACATATATACCAAGTGATAAAATAATAATGTGTATTGTTAATGATGATTAATCACAGTGAATGGCTTAAAAATGAAAAAGTTATTACGGATTAGATTTGCATGCATCTATAAAAAGTATTTTTTTAATTTTATGATTGTAGAGCTACCATAGTACTTTTACAAGAGAGGTTTGAATTACACAGCATCTATATAAAATGCATTACATACTCTACTTTGTTATAAATGATTATTATTATCCTATTGAAATTTAAATTTTGCATAATTTAACTAAACGAAATGGAATACAACAGGGCAGGTTTCATAGGAGTAACACATGCACAAGATTCTTTTTAATGCGTTGCTTACGGCAAGAGATTAAGTCCAAAACAACAAATAGACATGGAAAAGCTAGACTAATAATTTTATCTGATTAAAATATAGCTATTTTTACAAATAGTAACATAAAAAAAGTCCTAAAATATTTGCCGTAAGAGACTTTGTTATAGAAGACAACATGCAGTTTATATGTTTTCATGTCAGTCTTCCCACCTTGAGTGAGAACATTCATCATTTTCTGACTGTAATTATGTATGCGCAAATGTTTCAAGACTGAAATCCACAACGATATGCCCTGAAAGATAAGTTACTTTTAAGGATTTATTAAGTGCAAACTGTGATTAAATATGTATCTAATTGTTTATGTTACTTTCTAAATATTAACTGAAAAATAAAGTTAAGGGATTTAATTTATTTAAAAAAATTGTCAACTACTTCTACAGTTTAACACACTAATTTTAACATTTTTAAATCAGAAAAATGAAATTTAAATAACTGAATGAAAGCAAGCAGGTTGAGTAACGCTTGGTTAGCATTAACATAATAAAAAAAAATCCTTCAGGCCTTCATGTGCTGGTTCAATAATATACATGTAAACAACTGAATGCAACTGGCTGTTTTTTTTTTTAAATTAAAATTTAAATGTTTCCTTTTATTAAAAAGGCTACTTTATCTGTATTTTATACATAGGTCTGCATTGATACTTTTTAAAATAAAAATCTACTTTGTCACACTTTGTGTATAAAAAAAGTTATGTAAATTATGCTGTAGAGACTTGCATTGCAAAATACAGCTCTACAATACAATTGGATAGTTTTTTCAAGTAGCATCAGATAGCCTATCAGTTATAGTGACATTTTAAAATTATTAAAATTGTATTTGTTATAAGAAATTAGAAAAAATGTGCAATAAATAAAAATTTAAACTTGATCAAATGCAAGATTGGGAAGGGGTGGTTACAAATTTGTAATGTTGTATCTTCAAATAAATGTTGATTAATATTTAAAATAATTGCTCAATCACAACTAGCTTTAAATTAAAATGAATGACATTTTGGCCAATTAATTTTTTTATTATTAAATGTACTTATATTCAAAAAGTTTCCTAATTCAATATCTGTTTAAAGTTTGAACATCTGCATTTTATTATAATATTAAGTAATTCATTAAAGTAGTAGATACATATTATTCACTGTTCCTTTGTGTGCAGAATAATTTAAATTATTAATTTAGAAAAGGGATTCTGATTAGATCTAAAAAGAAAGCAAGAAAAAAATCAGTTTAAGCTGCCTGACATGATTTATGGGCATGGTCAACCCCTTACAATACAAAGTGACTTTGTTAATCACAAAAAAATGATGTGAAGGTAATTTTAAATTAATAATATTAAATCAGTAAACGTTTACTGGTAGGTTTAACTTAAAAATAACGTACAGGCCTAACTAGAAAGAAGAATAGATCTAATTTTTTTTTAAATATTATGAAAAATTTAAGATAAGATTAAGTTATTAAGTCATTACGATGGATTAGATAGTCACGAGTAGACTGGTAGATCTAGCTAGATCTATTTCTACAAACAAATCAAAAGTGTAGAATCTAGATTATATATTATATACCATCTAGTGTTAAAGGTAAATCCCTTGCTAGGAAATTAATCATGTTTTTCCACTTTTCTGCCTCTTTTCTTTTCTCATCTGTGTTTGTTGCAGCTGAGGAAATTTCTAGTGCCAAAACTTGGCGACAACGAGTTCTTTTGTCAGAAAACATTTTTTTCTTGAATGGATATGCAAAAATAACAATGCCACACGCTTCAGAGCCACAAACGAATTGAAAGTGTTGTCCTGGAAAATTTAATTCTTCTGTCTGATCGTTGGAATACGCGGAAATTTTGCTTGCAGACAAGCTTTGCAATGTAACTCCAGGAAGCGTTACATTTTTTCTCGAATCTAGAATATGACAACCTATAATGTCGCTGATCTGAATGCATTTTTCTTCATAAACACTGCCATTATACGAATCGGGGCTATAAAAAATACGACGACGTGTGAGGGTAACTTTATGTAGTGATTTTTTCTTTGCAAGCAAGAAAAAATCCCCGTTCAAGACTACACCCTCATCACTAATAGACGCCATTTTGAAGCCAAGCAAGTCATGTGACCAAACATCAGCCACGTGATCTGCTTGGTTATTTCTCGCTGTTAATATAAACGCCCCTTTGGCATTATATACTTAGGGGCATAAATGACGACACACTTGTAGTCTTTGTAGTGGGGAGTGGGTAATATTGTGACGGTGTGTGATGAGGAGGGGGTGGGGTGGTTCAGATGGTGTAACGTTACACTTTCGCATTATAAAAAAAAGTAAAACGCAATGTTAGAAAACGAATTTTTACAATTATTCCTCCTCCCCCCTCGGAGGCCAAAATGAAATTTTGAAAACACATATACCAGTGTCCGCCCGCCCATCCCCCCCCCCCCCCCTGGTAATGAAAATTATCAAGTCGTCGTCCCCCCTTCCCCATGTTGAGGTCTGGGAGAAACACTTCATTTAGATATTCAGTAATTCAGGAACTCCATATGATTTAGTAAAACAGCTGTACTTCTGTCATGAAAGACTAGTCATCTTATAATGGAAATAGACCAGAAATGCTCATCATTAGAACATAAAATCAAGACAACACACAAGGTTACTTTATATAGTGAACTACTTTTATTTTTAATCGATAGTATATTGTATAGATCTACATGTAAAAACAAATTTAGTTAAAATACTATGTATACAAAAAGTTTTGACATTGTAACACACAGATAATGCTTTTTAAATAACTTAGTTATAAAACTTTTTTCACTCACAAAAAAATTAAAATAGCATTACAATCATTTCATTAACCAAAATGCTATTTCGTTGTTTGAGATTGCAGATATTTCGAAAATATAAATATCATTTTACAAAAAAAAATTGGTATGCAAACGCAATGAAAGAAAAACTTTTTAAACTGTACTTTTTGTATATTTTTTATGTAAATAAATTATCTTTAACACAGCGGATTAAAAAAATATCCATAAATTCTAAAAATTTTACATTAAGATTTACTATTTTAAAAAGATTTATCCTCTTGATGCATACATTTTTGTATCTTTAATATCATATTTAAAAATGAACAAATGCACAAAATAATATTGAGGTTTAATATTCATTAATATAATTTCTTCATGTTACATTACATCTCTAAGTGAAAAATCTTTCCAAACAAATAAAATAATTTATCTTATTTTTAAATTGTAATGCAAAACATGACTGACCAAATGTATAACTACTAAATCTTACTCATTCATTTTCAAGCTAATTGCTAACACTTAAGAGATGTGTGTATGGAATGAGGTTGATTGAAGAGAAAAAAATGGAATGAACCAAGGTAGTAGACTAAAACAAAATGGAATTGTGGGAATAAACACAAGGTTAGTAATAAAATAGGAGTTTTAAAATATTTAAAAAAAAATTTATTTAACATAAACAATTTACTTTTTGATTATAGTTGACAAGCATTAATTATTTTTAAACAGATAACTTGTAATATGCATTTGGTAAAAAAATTTAAGCTCTTAAAAATACAACAATATTGCTGATTAAAATCCTTGTAATAGCAGTTCTAGAACATAGAAAAAATGCAGACTTCATACATTTAAGCTTAGATATGTGTACAAAAGCACAGGGAAATATGTTTTAACATCGTAAAAGCAAAACAACAGACAGGTAAAGGTATAGAAAAATAAGGAATAGGCAAAGTCTAAATAAAAGAATTATATGTACTTAAAAATGAGGGATTCTCTAAAACAAGACTAGATAAGTAATCTCATTTTAAAAGCTTAAGGTAAGACTAATTATATACATTACAAAAACTGTATTCAGTTTGATTTTGCTCAAATAAGAAACACATTTTTGGTGCTCAATGTTTCAGGTAGTTTAACACTTTTGTAAATATTTATAAAATTCTGGTTTATAATATCTTTGGGATATTAGATCTCTATGGTTACCCTTAGTAGTGATTAGGCCTTCCCTTTCTGGCTGCCATTCATTGCAATTTTACCTTAAATTGAAAAAGAAATAAGTCAGATATTTACATTAGATTAGAGGAAGTAACTATCAAACAAAAGTTTAGATGGAAGTTTAAAAATGGTTCTTACTGCAATGTGCACGGCCATTTGTTCGTGTTCCGCCAAGCTCGTTGCCATTGTAATCTACGCACCAGCACTTGAACTCCTTATCTTTTTCACCCTCACACTGCTCTCGCAAATAATATCCTTCTTTGTCACAGCGAGGCATATAGGCTACTGTTAGATAAAAAGGAACACATATACAATTTTATAAAATTTGATGCCTTATTTAACATGATATTGTTTAAAACTGTTAATTAAAAACCAAACCAACTGTTTCTATATTTACAGACAGTGCTTTTTGATCCACTTAATCCATGCTTCTAGAAAAAATTTGGGTTTAAATTTTGATATTATATAGTTATAAAATAGATTTTAAGAACATACCTGGTTCACCTGATTTCCTGACGTCATCAACTTTCTTGAAACATGGTGCAACTGCAGCATTTTAAAAATTAAAAATATACTTTGATAGGTTTCAATTAGTATGCATAGATTTTAATTAGAATATCAATAAAATTACATTTGTTCATTAAAAAGATACCTATCAACAAGAAATGTAATTCTGTGAAAAGTTATTAAAAATGTAAGTAATAATTAATTTGTTAAAAAAAAAGCTATAACAATACATACCAACATTTGAAAAGCAGCAACACCATTCATCACTGCTTAGCTTTTGATCTGCATTTTGATCACAAGATGTAAGATATGGACGCATACAGGGCTCTAAGCTATTCTCTTCTAACATAGACATCTCTGTATCACTTAGACTATCATCTCCATTCTTGTCCATCTGAAGGAATTGCCAGATTGCAGACTTCAAGCACTCACATTTAAAACCTAAAAGATAAAAATCAATTTATAACAGAATCTTTAACACAAAATTTTTTTTAATCAATTATACAAAATAAAAGCAAACATCTGGCTTGGTACTACCATTTTGTTCTACATCCGGCAATCATCTTATATGAATATCAGCATGAACAGAGACAATGTTATGAATTTATCTAAATTTAGTTAGTGTTTTACACAAAAACTTGAACATATAAAACTGTTTAAAATTGCCTTCAGAACATCAACAGTATTTAGAAAAACTGACCATCATATTGTCTGAGTTCCTTCTTCACAGAAAAATGTTTGTAGAAGTGCTTGATGCTTTTCCCAGAGGCCTTCCTGGCATCATGGTCCTGTCCATGTAACAAGTGGAACCAGCCCATCATACGAGTCCTCATTTGGGAAAACTGGGCAGTTGTGCAAACTACAATAAAACCATTTATAAAAAAAAGATGAAGTAGTGGTAGTTTAAATGTAGAGAAAATTTTCTTAAAATTTTTTAAAAATAAAAATATATGTACCATTACCTTCTGGATCAGCTTCAGACTTTGATGGAACATACTTTTGTACCTGAGACTAAAACAAGATTAACAATTATTATTTAGATGATAAACTTCCTCATTAAAATTTTGGCTGTTAGTTTGGAAAATTAAAAAGAAATGTTTTTTGTGTTATTTGACAAATTAAGAGAGCTCTTCAGTAAGACAGGGGAGATAAATTAAATTGGAATTTCCAAGGTTAGTTATCAAATTATTTGTTGTTTTTTTTACCTCCTCCTTCAATTGGTTGGAGTTGTTCTGTTTTACAACTTGCAAGTTTTTGTTGTCTACATTCAGGTCCTGCCCATTCTCTTCAATGTCAAATGGATATCTGTTGTTGGCCTCATGGTTGTATTTTTCTTTCTTAAACTCCTTCCAGGCTTTCATTTCTTTCTTCTGGAATCGGTAGAAGAGCTTCAAACTAGAAAGGAATTGATAACTTGTCAGAAGGTGTTTCAAGATGCTGGTAATTATTTAAATTTCATACATTTTTTCCCCTGAAGCAGAATTTTAAAAGTTATAAATCAGAGGGAACTCTTTTAATATATTTTATGACTTCTGGTATAAAAAAAATTGTATACAAATAGATGAAATATTAAAATAGAAATATAAAATATATCTTATTTCGCTTTTAAATTTTTTCAACCTGAAAAAAATTAGTATTTAGTGTAACTTGTGAAATCAAAAAGCTGAAACCCTGTACATGCCCTTGATGCCCCAGATGTTGAAAAAAACCCACATATAAATTTTTATCAGGTAACCAAAGTTGAAGTTGAAATTTTAGATGCACACCTTTTCTTCAAGTCTTTTTTGTTCACACAAATCGGCTTGGAAT
Source organism: Physella acuta (assembly GCF_028476545.2). Classification (NCBI taxonomy): domain Eukaryota; kingdom Metazoa; phylum Mollusca; class Gastropoda; family Physidae; genus Physella; species Physella acuta. Next base: position 269,305 of record NW_026732251.1, read on the forward strand.
CAATAGGCCCAACAATACAGACTTCTTTATGTTTGCATTCAATTTCACACTCAGAACCTGTGATAAATTGAACATGTTACTTGAAATATTATTTCTAAGGGTCAATGTTTTTAAGTGTATTTAGTTGATTTATATAATTCTTAATATTTTAAAAACCGTTTAACCTCTAGTTAAGCCTTATACAGAAGAATAACAAATACATTTTAAACTGAAACTTTTAATTTGTGTAACTGATGGATTTACTGAAATTTAACCCAGGCCTAAACCATCTCTCTTATTCTTAACACAGTTGCTTCCCTGTCTCAGGCTTCATAGGAAAGTAGGCCTATCTCTTTAAATAATTAACATTACATTAGACTAGAGTTAGAGAGTGTAGTTTATTCTGTTGAAAATACCTGTTTTAACATTCAACCATGCCATTTGGTTCTTGTGATCAAACTGAAAAATCCATTAATATTAATAATCATTAATTTTGTTTGGTAAAGATTATAGTTATAGGGCAAATATAGGGGATAGATTACCCAAGATAAATGATACAAATTAATTAAATTATAACATAGATCTAGATCTAGTTCACTTTATAGTTTATGCTTTATTTAATATTTATTAATATTATTAATTATTTATTTAGATTTCAGGACTATTGACATTACAACCCTAGGCCCTAGGCCTAGTCTAGGTCTAGTACTAGACCATATTCATAATGTCAATAGGCCCTAATGATTAAAAAAATTGAAATACCATTCTTGTTCTGGTATTCTCAATCCAATTATCTAGAGATATTAGTATAGTATATACTATATAGATCTAGATCTAGTATAGGGCCTATAGATTTATTTATTTTTACCTTTCCCTTTTTGCCGTGTTTGTTCTTTTTGTATTTCTTCTTATAACGAGGGCCATAGTGAATGTCCATTTTGGCTTCATCATCGCTGTCAGTACTCGTTATCTCGTCGTCATCATTTTTGCCTCTATTTAGATTCTCCTCTAAGTCGAGCTGTGCGAGCTGCTCCGTTATCTTCTTGCGTCTCCGTTCCTTCTTTCCAGCCTCGGCTAAACAGAAAAAACAGATAGCAACGGCGAAGATTAGCACGTACAAACGCATTGTTACAACTTCTATTCCCTCTCTGTAAAATATAAACTCAACCAATCCTCCCGACAAATCTCATCCAATCTCAGTAACCCGGATTTTTATATTTAATCTTTATTTTTAGCATAACATTAATAAACAAAAGAGCAGGTTTCTTCTTGTGAAGTTAGTCTGATATTGTTTTTATTTTATTTTATAATCAATATAATTTCTTTTTAAAGTTCATTGTTTTAAAATGTCCCTATCTTAATTTATTTCAAAAAGTCTAAGTGCTAAATCTGGATAGTCTAGCACACCCCAGAGTTTAAAAAAAAAAGGAAAAGAAGAGAAGCCAGGGGTAAAATGTGTTATGCCCCTTGATACATCTATTAAAAGCCAAAAGTAAAATCTCTGAATATAACCGTGGATCATTTTTTTATAAAAATTATATTAAAGAAGAGTTAAGTAAAGTAATTACGATATTAAATGGACTTGGAATAAAGGCAATATTGGAATATCCGCACTTCTACACCATACTTGTAGTATTTTCATACATAATTAAGCACACCAGCCTTCCTCATCTCTAACTTGTAGCCTTACAACTGCCCTCTGAATAATGGATAACTGTATGAATATGATGTAGGCCTGATTGTAGTTTAGTAGTTATGTTATTTTTCTTTATTATCAATTTCATAGTTGTTTTTTTTTCTCTAGCAGCTCATTGTTTAACCTGTAGGCTTAATTATAGGCATATAGCATACTTAAGTCTTTTTAAGTTATTTTTCAATCTGTAGTAAATATATCATCGAATCCATCAAATTAGTAGGTTTGTAATTTAGAAAAGGGGGGGGGGGGGGTCATCCACAAATGACGTCACGCTTTTTGACAATCACATTGATTACATATCTTCACAAAAATCCAGCTCCCCCCCCCCCCCATAAAATGACGTTATTTCTCAACCTACAACATCCCTCAAATGTATTTTTTAACATACGGTATATTAATCAATTTATGTTACAAAGTACACACTACATGACCTCCCTCCCCTCATCACAAAGTCCGATCCCTCCCTCCCCCCTGACATATGAAAAGCCCGTGAAGGAGTAGTGCAAATAACAGAACAAAATATTTGTAAAGCGAGCTAATCCAAATAGAATTTCAACTGTTGAAATATTGCTGGTTACATCCCATTTTAACACATAGGAAATGTGTTTAAACGTTTTGTTTAGTACTAGACAATGCCGATGCTAATTAAAAACATATTCCACCTGCCCTTTCTACGCCCAGGTTCAGAAGGGTAACTTAATTAGAATAAAGTTACTAAAGTAAAACATTGAAGTTAATTAAGCTACTTTGTAAAAACAAAAAGATGAGACATAAGAAGTATTTAATCTTTTATTCTTCACTAATCTTTAGATATTTGTTGTTGTTTTTTTATCTCATCAATATTTAGATATGATATATAATTTTTATATAGTTTTGCCAATAATATTGGCTATGTGGAAATAATTTCAGTATTTTTTAAAGCTTTAATCTAGATCTTCATCAAAATATGGAAATTAATTATTAAAATAATCAGATCAGAGTGAATTATAAAAAAGTGTTTATTTATTTAAACTTTGTCATATTTTATTACACATAGATTCAGCAGTGTTCCTCATAGAAGTTTTGCTTTTACTTTAAGCTTCCTGGTTCCAATTCTCATACAACTAAAATATCATTTAGGGTGATTCTATTTACAAACATACAAACAAAAGTAAACATGACTATAACAGCATTAAAAGTCTTAAAACTTCAACTCTAGTGTTAAAGTAAAAGACAAAGATGACACTATAAAAAATATAGACAAGAATAAAAGTTTGAAATTTTTATTGAAACAAAAAGCCAGAGCTGTGTACATAGAATCTGGTATGTAACAGGACTGAAAATACTGAACACATTTAACAGCCAAATTAGTTTTCTATAGTAAAACCAAGTGAGAGGCAAGTACTTCTAGGGAATTTTGCTATTTTAATTTATTGCATACATTTAATTATGAATATTTTAATACGATTTTTTTTAAATCATTGGCACTAGAATTATGGTCAGTTATCTACAGAAATGCTCCACTTGTAGATTAAATATACCAAATGCACAGACTAACTAATGTTTTTAATTGGAGCAATTGTTAAAAAAATTGTATAGTTTTAATATGGTAGACTAGCTATGCTATTAACAGTCAACATTAGAGAAAGACATTATATTAACTAAGTTTATCTAGAAATATCAATATAAAAATAAGGTAGAAAAATAGAAAATAACTAATATGTACAATTAAAAAAAACTTTTACAACACCTACATTTTTAAAAATTTGAAACAGAAAATCAATATAAATCAATGCCCAACTTAAATTATTTTTTTTGCCTGTAAAAATTTGGAAGTAAAGATTTGTATGTTGGTGAAGTGAATTTTTGGTATTTAAAATGCAATAAATCTACACATAATACCTTTAACTACTTAGCCTCACACTAGGCTTGGTAACAAATAGATTTTGATATAAAAAAGGAACATTCTAAGAAAGGTAGTACACACACAACAATGCTTCAAGATACTACACGCTACGTGTGTTCTTGGCAGAGGGATGGAGAATGCCTAAAGTGGTTAAACTATTAAATGTGACAATTGTAAACAATACACAGACTTAACCACACATAATTATGTCAGGTTATTATGTGTAATGAATTGAAAAATTAAAAAATAATTATTACAAGGATTATAACATTATGAACATTGCTACACACATTAAAATAAGTGTAAGGAGATCATGTTATGAAAAATATCAAATACATTTATCAAAGTTTTTTTTTAAAAGTAGTAAAGAATTTTGAATAATAAAACTTACACAATTTTTATTTTGTTTAACACAAATATTAAAGCAAATTATTTAGAAGCAAACTACTACAACTACAAAAGCTTTTGAATATACCTCACCCAAAATAAAATTCATAAAATTAAAATATACCATTAACAATTAAAATTCATAAAATTAAAATATACCATTAACAATTTAGAAAAGTTAATTTAAAAAAAGAGAAAATTGTGTTTCAAGCACGTTTAGAATAATTCTAAAATAAAAATACAAGCTACCATTTCCAATAATTAATGGATAAAAAAAAAAAGTAAAGTTTCCCTTTCAAACCTGACGGTCTATGGGGCAAGTGAAGTAGAGTTCACTTGTTTCTGTGACCTCGGCATATGAAGAGATAGTGTGGTCAGCACTATGCCCAGCCGCCTTTACTTTCCCTAACGTGAGTTAGGTACCCATCAGAGTTGGGTGGACTCAGGGACGGTCTACTGGCTTGAACCCGGATTCGAACTCGAGACTTACGGGTTAGCAGTCCAGCTCTCTACCGCTAGACCACTCCGTCCCATAATTAATGGATAAATAGGGGAAAAAATGGATTTCAACAGAAATAGCAATAAAACCATACTGAAAAAGGGTTAGATAAAAGACCACCAGGCTCCTCTTAAAACCTTTGAAAGGCTGACTAGGTGGAATGCTCAGTGCATTCATTTTACATTTTTTATATACTGCCAACTGATGTATTACAACACACCAACCCATAACTGCACACCAACAAAATGTTTTATAAAGCCCATTAGTAAGAGATTACAAATAATGTTAGCTTTTTAATTAAAAGCAAATAGCATACTTATAAATTAGGAATTTAAAGTATGATAATCTATATTTGGCAAAACACTGCATATGAAATTTTTGTATTTAAAAATTCTTGAGACGAATAACAGCTAATCCTTCAATTGATATACTATTATTTGTCTTGTATTTAAATAATGTGTTAAAATAAAAAATACCAGTCATATGTACACTATTTACAAATACATTAGAAAAATATAATGGAATACAGAAAAAATGTGGAAATAATTTACAAAATGCAAACACATTGAGCATTTCATCCAAGGATATAAAAAATAAGAAATCTTCTCCTTATGAATTAATTTTTAATGGAAATGGCATTTCTTTGGCTCATTTAAACAGAACAATCATTTGCAAATATTTCAACAATTTTTGAGGATAAGAATTTCAAATTTTGAAAACAAAAAACTCTAAATATACTAAAATGCTCAGTGACATATCACAGCTTCATTTTTTTACAAATATTAAAAAAAGTAAAAGGTGATAAACATTAACCATGAAACTGAAGAGCTTTGTTTAGATTAAAGACTGATGATCTAGCTTAGATGAATATTTGTTTTCAAATGAGACTGGTACTGCTGTTTTCCTACAACTAAATAAGCAAAAAATATTGAAAAATAACCTTGACTACACTAGTTTTTACAGTAACTGAAAGAACATAAAAAGGAATAATGCTCATGAGCGAAAGAATTTTGAAGAGATTAAGTTTTATGTTAGGAGTGTTAATGTGGGATTACGCTAAGGGGAAAGGGGATGTAGGTGCACATGGCCATGCAACTTGAAACTCCCATCATTATAAGCGTCAATAGGCAGTTCTTATTTGAAAGAAATGGTAATTAAATTATGATTGCAACAAAAAATGTGGTTTTAATTTTAACTACAAAATTGAAAAAATAATTTGATTTAACAATGTAAAAAGAACTACAACAATTTTTAAGTAAAACTACTTTAACAATTATGCAAAACTTCAAATAAAAGCTGCATTAAAATTTTGCATAAAAAAAAGAAACGTGAAAAAATTAACAGAATGCATACTCTTTTAATTGCCTGTATATTTGCACTCAAACACTAGTTAAACAGAAGAATGACACAAATGTAACATTATCAACTGTAAATAAATTACAAAAACCAAAAGCAGTTGCTGCTGTCCAGACACAACAGTTCTCCACACACAACACCTCACCCCACACATCATTAAAACTCGTCACTTCAACACTTGTTCACACTCCAAAACCACATCCATTGAGTCAACACCCTGTATCAGTCTGAAGTGGTAGAAAATTAACTCCACATACAACTTGCACAATGATTATAAAGCCCTATTAAAATTCTCAGCAAAAGTATGGGTTAACTAGTTTTTAAACAAAATAAAATATAAAAAGACAATCAGTCTATAACATTTGCCATTTACCAAACAACTGAAGGCACTTAGATACAATCAATAATCATTTAATAAGAGAGGAATGTGATTTATAGAACTAGTGATACAAGTTTAATAACATGAGATTTTATTTTAAAATATTTTCCTGGTATTTTTTAGTGTCCAAATGATTCTATTTAAAATGTGGTGCCTTCTGTAATAGAAAAAACATAAAATACTTTTAAAAACACCATTGTTCATGTGCTAGTTTAAGATAATGTGCAAATGAAAAAAGTTATAATAGTGATGAAACTGCACATTTTCCAGGTGAGCTGATGCACATTTTCCAGGTGAGCTGACTGGTAAACAAGTTGGCTTGTGAACTCTTGTTGTCTTAACTTAATCCATCTCAGCATAGCATTCCTCTGCCAGCATAAAGTACTTGTTGGCTAGTCTTCCTTTCATAGCAGCAGTTGCAGCTTCTGCAGCTTCATTGTACAAGTCACCTAAAGAAAAAACAAGTAAACTTTAACATAGTTTACAAATAAAAAACAGGGATGGCATGGTTGAATAATACGGTGCCTGACTGCTAACCCAAGTCAAGTTTGGAGGATGTCCTTGAGACCCCCCCCCCCCAAGCTGGATGAGTGTTTGACTCGTGTTAAGGGCATCGCCATCACCATGGCAACAGTGTGAAATAAACATTTTGGTTATCTTGGTTTTCCTCAACCGCCCATGCCCTTATGGGAGTAAACACATGCTTTCACTTCATATGCCGAGGTCACTGAAACATGTGAACTCTACTTCACCTGCCCCATGGGCCGCAATTAAAAATATGATGTTAACACTAAATTTAAAATAAAATACAACATCCTAATAACTAAACAATAGTTTACCGGCTTTTTGCAAATCCTTGTCAAGTCCATGGCCACCAGCTCTATACATCTCAGCCTGTTGAGCAAGCAGCTGATGTACAGGGTCTGCCATTGTGGAATCAAATTCCCCACCTTCATCATGGTCGTTTTGTTCAATGGCCTGCTGATAGTAATGTACTGCATCTTCCCAGGAGATAGACCTAGATAAAAAAAAAAAGATTAAAAATTTAATTTGAACACAAAAATAATTCTAAATGAAATAAAATTTACTAATATAATAGTCCAATGCATTAGTTTGCGGTAATGAAGAAGTTGCTTGGGTTATGAAACTTTGGTCCCATATCTCTGGCGCAGAGAGTGGGAAGTGTGTTTGCTTGGCCATATGGTGTGTAACTCAACAGGTTTTTCTGATGATAATAATTTCACCTACTTCTGTGAGCAGAAAGGTAGGTCAATAACCCCAAACTAGGACTATAAGATGCTGATCGAGCAAGCATGACCAATATAGGCAGGATGATGTAAATCAACAGGCTGGAGATTCTGACCATAGCCAAAAAATATGAACTCCCTTGGTATAGGGCAACAAAAGGGAAAGTCACCTCTGTGACCTCCCCATCTATTATAAAAGCAAGCTACAAACTGGGTGATGTGATTCATAGTTGCAACTGTTATTCTGTGATGGCAACTAGCCTTGTGTGAACAACTTAGCTGGTAAGGTTGCAAAAGAAGTTCACAGTAGATAATGTTTTTCACCTTTTAGTTCCTAGATTTTCACCAGTTTCAAACGCCCTGGCCATATAAATCATGGCTGTTCTGTCTCCAGCCTCTGCAGCTTGCACCATGTAGTCAATCCCTAAATCCAACATCTCTGGAGTTTGCTGTAAGCATTAACATCAATATATTGACATTGTTAAATAATTTCTTTTCAAATACAACTTAATTATAATGTTTTTACTTAATACAAAAACAATTTGTAATTACCTGCACAATGCAGTTAACAAACAAGTCTCTCTGAAGACCCAAGTATAACTTTGCCATAGTGATGATTGCCTCCAAGACACCCAGCTGGGCAGCATGCTCTTCGTGAAACAATGCAGACTCCCAGTCTATGATTTCTTCTTGCACAGAAAAACGCCCAATCTCATGATACTTAGCCATTTCATGGTGAATCTGTGATAACAATACAGTTTTAAAAGCAAGATACAATAAAAATTAAAACCACTTTCAAAAACAATACTACGGTAAACAAAAAAGTTCATTAAATTACCTGTCCTAAAACAGAATCTCCTATTTTTAAAGTGTTTGAAATGCGCCTTAGATCAAGTTCATGGCATACAGTAGAGGGTCTGCTCTTCATGGCTTGTGCCTCACTGAAAGCTTTTCTTTCTTCCTCCTGGAATTTCATAATCAAATTTTAATTAAACTGATATATACAACAAATAATTTCATGTTGAGCTAAGCATGATTAAAAACAAAAACTAAGGTGAAATAAGACTTACCGCAGTTAAGGACTCTTGTTCAGATTCACTCTGCCAGCGCATCCTGGCCCTAATTTGCCCCAGTGGACTGTCCACTGACATGGGCTCATCTTCACTACTAGGACTGAGTGGGCCAGAGGAATCCTCATCAGCAGAAGTAGTAGAGTCTGATGAGCGATGTCTGCCTAAGATTTCAGTCAGGTCAAATGTGTCCATAGGGGATGCAGAAATACATGAATCATCACTGCCTCGTAGCTGGGTCATAGAGTTGAACTTCTGCACACACACAAAAAAAACATCTAGACTAAATTCTTCATTAAAATAAAACAGTTCCACAGTTGATGTATTAAATTGGTGATCAATCAAGACTTAATTCCTCATTAAAATATTCTACATTTGAGAGTGGGATGGAGTGGTCTAGCGGTAGAGAGCTAAACTGCTAACCCGGAAGTCTCGAGTTCGAATCCGGGTTCAAGTCAGTACCGTCCCTGAGTCTACCCAGCTCTGATGGGTACCTAACTCACGTGAAGGAAAGTAAAGGCGGCTGGGCATAATGCTGACCACACTATCTCTTCATATGCAGAGGTCACCGAAACAAGCGAACTCTACTTCACTTGCCCCATAGGCCGTCAGGTTTGAAAGGGAAACTTTACTTTTACACTTGAGTAATTAAATTAGTAAACAATTAACTTTAAATAAGCAATAGACTTTGCACTAACCTGTTTCTCAATGAACTGTCGACATGTTGCAACTTCATTGTTTGAAAGGTCAAATTGACTCAAATCAAGACTCTGGCAGATAGAATTGCAGATATGTGAATGAAAGAACAGAGCCATTCCTTTTGGCCCCAGATTTCCTTCATTATACTCCTTTCCCTCTGCTGTGTGAATCTGTGGATCTGTATAGAGGTCTCCGACACCTTGAATGTCCACCACAATCAGTTGATGACCAGAACGTTCAAAGGTGAAGTGACTAAATGCCTGCAACAGAAAAAATAAATAAGTAACCACACCATAACAAGCATGAAATTAATTTTTTTTAAACAATTATTTAACTAAGAAAACTCCAGGAAGATCTGAACTTATCAAATATGCAAAAAGTGATCAGTTTTTCCAACCCTGAATAGACTGTGTTTAACTTGGTTACTACACATACAGATTAGACACTGACCTGTGGCGTGAGTCTGAGATTCTCCTCAACAAATCCTGAATTTGAGTTATACTTAATATATTCCCCTTCAATGAAATGTTCAAGATGAAACAAAGGCTTTCCAGGGCGGTCAGGAAACTCCAGAACATACATCTGAAAGATATCCACCTGTAGAAAAAATTGTTTTTAGAAATAAGAATTATTTTTACAGACATGGAACAATCCCTATATTAAAATAAATATTTTATGAACGTGTTTCCTCTTCATAAAAGCTCAAATGTGTGTAAGATCTCAATTACTAAAAATTGTAACAGAAAATTAATTTTTATACATAACCAAAAATAGCCTAAATTCTGAAATTTTTATTTTTAAAAAAATATTTATAATGCAAACACTACACTTGAGACCAATTACCTTCTTGGGAGGATTATGCCTATTGTATTCCTCTCCCCAAAGCTTAGCATCCATTTGTAGCTTCACATCCTGAAAGTAAACATCTCTGTCTACTACTTCGATGTAACTTTTAGCCACATAGTTACTGGCATTTTTGTCCAGTCCATAAGTTGAGTTGCACACTGAAGAATGCTTCTTCTTGCTGTGAGAAAAAAATAAAATATACATGAATATATTAGTACAGTATATAATTCTTGTTTTAAACTACTTATATTTCTGCAAGTAAAGTTTCATTAATTACAAGGTACTTATGTTTCCCACCAGTATTTTCCTGTTAGGGCAGCAATGCCAGGAAATATCAAACTGATACTCCCCTATCAGGAAACAGAAGTATAAATGCTAATAATCATTATGCAGCTTGCTCATTTATACTTACACTCTAAAGCATTGCCTCATAGCACCTCTGGTAAATGGCTGTTGAAAGAAATCATATAGATTGGCTATCTACCATGCATTAGTTCGTTTGCAATAACAAGTGTGATAAGACAACCAGGCTAAAAAGGCATGGCCATCAAAGATTATTCCTAACTGCCCTTAAATAATTTTTTTTTAAATATCCATTTTTTAAATTAGTTTATCTTGTATGGGTAAATAATATTAAAAATGTTAAAATATGCATATATTTGATGAAAGTTTCTCACCTTTTTCTCCATCTTGACCAAAACATGATCTTGCATCCAGATTTTTTTTCTTGGGTTGTAGCGATGCCTGATGGCTAATTCTGTTTCAATATCATCCAGGTGGTATTTTTCCCAATGATCAACACCTTTGCGAAGCTTTTTCATAATTCTTTCAAACTTTGGTTTGAGTTTAAAGTGTGGCTTCTGATTGGGACCAGCAGCAGATTGAATCTCTCGAGCTTTGGCAATTGCTAGTGGTTTTAGATTACTATCAGGAAGTACACCAGAATAAGCCTGGAATTAAAAAAAAATATTTCATTATGGAACTACTTTTAGAATAATAATTCAGAATATTTTTTAAGTTATCAATAGAACTCATAAATTAAATATTTTTTTTTTTTATTTGTTAAGCTCACAAAATCAGGTAAAAAATTTTTTTAAATAGTAGTGAATGCTGTACTGTAGTTACCTTCATAAGTCTCCTCTCTCTGAGAGTTATAAAAGCCTTGACAGGCTCTGTCTCGCTGTCATGTCTATGTCTGTGAGAGACCCTACCGACTGCACTGTGCTGATCAGCTAGGGATTCACATGAGGCATCAGCATCAACATCTGTGATTGGGAACAGCATAATATGACCATCCTCCCCATCACTGCTGATGTCACTGCTACCATTGCTGTTGTCACTATGATCTTTCAGAACATCCATTTTTTTTTATTGATAACAATTTTTTTTCTTTATGTCCAAAAAAATGTTAATGCTATTTTAGTTTCAAGTGTTGATTTTATGTAATGTTCAATAAAATGTTAGCTTTTAAACTGGATCTCAAGAACTGTGTTATTTCAGATGCAAACTTATCACCAACAAGAACAGCTTCTGTATTCAGTGGACTGCCAATTAGCTTCTATGAGACTTGTTAGGCAGTCCATGCCTAGCAGGATAATTGCAGAACACAAAAGAGCCTGTTTAAATTGTAATGAAAATGTATTAGGTTGTGAATTTAAATTATATATATATTAATATTTCCTTTAAAGCATTATCAATGACTATCAGCACTTTACCATCCTCAAGACTGATGAAATTATTGCTATTTAATCCCCCTTTAGAAAATGAATATAGATCTAGGTCTAGTAATAAATTAGATACAATTCTCCATTAGGACTTGATGATCCATAGGGCATGATAGGGCCAAAGAATGAAGGGATGCCCAGCGAATATTTTAATCCCTAATGGATGATTTTGGATACAGATGTCCGATAATAGACTCTTCCATTCCAAAGGTGTGTAGGATTGTTAGTAGTATTGTAATCTCGACTAATTTAATGGTTAGAAATTAGGGTTAGGCATATGGTAGGACTTGGGTTGGGGTTAGGGACAGGGTTAAAGAAGATTCTATTATAACCATAGGACACTGGTATAACTATTCCCCCTTAAAGTTAAATCATAAAAGAGAATGAGGTCTAGATTTAGATAGTAGATTCATCTCTTATCTCTAGATTTAGATGTAGCATGCCAATTAATTAGTTAATTAATAAGTAAAGAAAGAGAAGAAAGAATTCAGAATGGCATAGCCAATTTTAATTTATAGTTTATAGTTTTTATATAGGCCTAGTCTAGAAAATGTAATTTTAATTAATTTCATAAAAAATGTATACTCCATCCATACTCATACTGAGCCATTAGTTAAAAAGTTAAAAGTTAGTTAGGATTAGAGTCAGTCTATATGGATCTAATAATTAATTAGTTATTAAAATGTAATATATTGTAATATAATGTATGTAATGATAATGTAATACAATGTGAATGATTTATGACCAATTTATGTAATGGTGAGGTTTACACCGATGACGCCACTTGCTTCGCGGAACTCAGCTGCCTCCAGCAATCGACAAATCCAATGTTCCGGCCAAATAAAACCATAGTCTACGTGTTTCAATCCTCGTATGAAATTTAAAAATAAATAAATACATAAAGATGGTGTTTGCTTACTTAAGCTCGACGTTGAACGTTCCTAGTTGAGCCATTTTCCTTGATAACTCAGAATAGATGCATTCAAGGGAATCTTCTAGAGATCTTGATTCACAAACAGCAGTTCCGTTTGCAACGAACGCACAAATAATAACAAACGTGTGTGGAGACAGTGTATATTTAGGTTTTTGCGCATGCGTATCGAGCAGTGTCACGTATCTCGTCCAATGTGCTAGGAACAGCTGAAAAAAATATATTCTATAATAATAAACGCAAGCTTAGCCAATTTTAATGGTGTTCTGTTTCTTTTATTATTATTTTTTGTTAATAGGCCAAGTTAGGAGAATATTTTCAAATGTAACGTTCAGGCGCAGGTGCCCAAATGTACATCACTTGGTGTATATATAGTCTAATTGGACTGTGAGTTAATCCACCTTACTTCACACTAATGTTGAAAGAGCAAATGGATCTTTAAAATATGTTTTTATAAGCAGATAATATGGGGTTGTTGGTGCTAGTTTAAAGCATTCGACCAAATTCCGCTTCGTCGTATTCAGAGTTCTTTCAGCCTCGACCCCCCCCCCTCTCCCTGAAATACGTCCACCCATCTCTAATACATTTAAAAAGTTGCACACTCACCCCGTAAACGACGTGAAAATGTTTTTGCCTCATTTGCATAGGCGTAACTAATATATACAGTAGTCGAGGAAAAACACTGAGTTAATGTTTTATTTATAGGAAGAGGAAGGTGTGGTGTGGTAAAACCCATTTCCCCTCCGCCGAGTTGTACATGACACATGACATGATCAGTTTTCTCTTAGTAGGCTGTATTCAAACATAAGACCATGGTGAATAGGCTATATTAACATTTTTATTAACAGTAAAAAAAATGGATATTCATTAAAAAAAAAAATTAGCATACGTTTTAGATCCAGTGTGTAGGACCTAGGAGGTAAAAAGTAAGATAAAAATCGTCAAAACAGCTTGACGTCATTTATAGGCAATTCCTTGAGATATGTATATATATCTACACTCTACCTCTACACACTTCAAAATGTAATCAATATCTTATTATTGGTGCAGCATTACGCCATTCCTCCGTATATCTCTCTACTAAAGTTCCATGTCAAAGTCCATGTAGGCCAATGCACTAACAAACAAAACGTGAACTACCGCATGCGTTTAACCAAATCGGTGGTTTAAAATATATAACGAATCACCTAATCTCCAGCCAAAATTCCGATCAATATTTTTAATTATGATCTAGCCTAGCCCAAAAATACGAAATTCATCAAAGAACACCAAGCCCACTTAAAGGCTGCCAGATGTTACCAAGGTAAAGGTCATCGGCCTATTGTTTATGCGCAAAGGTTTTAATTCTTTCTTATAAAATTACAACATAGACTAACCTCTTCACGCGTAGAATTAATCAAAATAAGAGTTGCACGATTTCTAACGAAAACAGCGCATTAAAAATTCTATCATTAAAAAGATAGATAGGCCTTCGTCTACCTGAGATGTATTTCATTTCAGATACCTTCCCCAGTACCGGTTCAAACAAGCTTTGTTCCAAGTAAGCGTAAGCTGAAACTGGGATAGGCCTAGCTAGACTGACTTAGCAAAATCAAATGTGTTTTGATATTGCCATTGGGGGCGAGTTCAATATGAAATCGGGTGAAAGTGTACACTTGATTCAAGTGTTCTCTAATAAAATAACTTAAACCACCAGTTTCGAGTCTGATAGGGGGTGGGGGGGGGGGGGGGGGGGAGTAAATAAAGAGTCACTAGAAGTATGTCATTGTGTTGGTAAATAAAAATGGTTAGCATAACCGCCTGCATTTCCCTAGTGACTAGTGCTCACTACAGACGAGTCAGATCTAGATACGAACATCCTGTTTAGACTATCAGTAATCGCTGTTTCTGCAGTTTGAGAACTAATGAACAGCCGCAATTAATGAAAACAGAATTGGTCAGGTGTTACTTAATTCCACCACTCAAAATGCCATATACATATTCCAAACTGCTAAGATGTAAAAGATAGAGTAAGAATGAGATTGAAATACTCTCTGCAATCCTGGATACAAAAATCGTGTAAAGAACGTGATTTTCTTTTAACTAATTTAAAACTAAAAATTTGGTTATAGAGTAGGTAGACTAGACTACAGCCGAGAAGAAACTATTGTGTAACTATTTCTAATCGACTTAAAGCTTGGCGGACAACGGGGGTAGTAAACACAATGACAACGTCGTCTGAGCTATGTGTCTATTTAGGCCTAGTTGTGTGTGTTTGTGACTAATGACGGCGATTTAGGATAGTCTGACTGTGGAAAAAGAAGGTGTATACACTTCTTTCTACTGAAGCCTTGACAGATAGACCCAACAACAAATGAATGTGCAGAGTTTCTTCCAGGCATCTCTTCGGGGGGGCGAAGCCCCCCCCCCGAAAAATTTTTACCGCCCCCCCCGAACGAAATGAAATTTATATAATTTATATAGAAAATATATACTTTTAACAGTGTCCGCCCCCCCGAAGAAAGTTTACCGCCCCCCCGAAGATTTCAAGTGCCCCCCCGGAGAAAAAAGTCTGGAAGAAACACTGTGAATGTGGGAAACGCAGAAATCGACTCGGCCTATGTCATTACTTTTTTTTTTTTTTTTACCTTAGGGCGCACTATTTTTTTTAAACCTGCCAGCTGAACAATTTCGCAATTTTAATTTTAGGTAGAATGAAGTTAAGTTCATTTACACACCGGAACTTTACAAACCGGATTATTTTGGATATTATTCCCACACCTCCCCTAATATATACTTGCTTGAACCAACCTAAAACAACACCAGACAGGCACTGAACTTTGAATCGAAAAGATAAAAGTGGCTAGACCAAAACAAACTTGGAAACAATCAGTTGTCACTAGTTGTCAGCAGTGTTTCTTCCAGACTTTTTTTTATCCGGGGGGGGGGGGGGGCGGACACTGTTGAAAGTATATATTTTCCTTATAAATTCCATTTTGTTCGGAGGGCGAATGGGGGGGGGGGGTAGACTCTTCGGGGATGGGGGGGGGGGGGCAAAGAGATGCCTGGATGAAACACTGGTTGTAAGTGAAGCACAAATAGCTGGAGGAACGTTATGGGCAACTTGGATGAATGGTCTGAACTGGTGTATGATTGCGAGGTGTTGTTGCATTCCTATTCTCCACCAGGAGTCCACGAGAATGATGATATCCCATTACATTACACACTAACACACGTCTCTAAAAAAACTTAATCGCCTTGAAACATCTCACCTTTCTTTCATACAGACCCTTCCCGGCGCCAGGGGACAAACTTTCGATTTGCACCCCCCTCAAACTTTCGATTTGCACCCCCTTCAAACTTTCGATTTGCACCCCCCCCCCCCCCTCAAACTTTCAATTTGCACCCGCCCCCTCGAACTTTCAATTTGCACCCCCTCAAACTTTCAATTTGTTTTTCCAACCCATTTTGGCGCCCCCCTAAGGTCGGCGCTCGGGGACATATGTCCCCCCCCCCCCCGCTACGCCTCTGCTCCACCAACACATTTGCATCCATTGCATCCATAACCAGTGCTTGTATTACAGAATGCTGTAACGCTAATTCGTGTTTGTCACAGGAGCTGCTACATCTCTCTTTAATGCAGCTAGTTATATGATAATGTGAACTGCACACTTAGCTACTGAACTAGTAAATTTATGTTTTGTTTGGAAAAACCCTTTGTGCGGGCTTAGAGTAAAATAATACTCATATCACAGCTGTTGATGATACCTTAGTTGTTCATATACCCGTGTTTTAAATCACAGCTGTTCATATCGCAGTTGTCCATATCACAGTTGTTCATATTACAGCTGTTCATATCTCATGGGGCTTATGCAAACCAACATAGAAATTTTGAAATCAGATCACGTGATCAGGCCACTTGCAGGGCTGCTATCGTGGGTCCTATTTGCCTGCAGGTCTAGTATTTCAAATAGTTTGTTATTGTCTCATTTGTGACCCCCCCCCCCCCCCCGCCATCCACACCCTGCTCTTTTATTATACACCAAAACCTTACACTTCATATGCTACAATTTTAATTATGTAAGAACCTTTGCATTGAACCTGGTTCCTCAAACAAGTTATATTCCCTTTCTAGCTTTGCTAAATATTTAAAACATATAGGCTAATTTGTTTTTGAAAACAAACAAAAACATATTGCCTATTTCCTAGTTACAGGTTTGATGCATGAATGCCTACAAGCAATCACAATACACACTGAAACATACGGACGAAGACATATCCATACAAATGGTTCATCGATTATATTACGAACAAGCCTTAATCTGGTGTCAGACTAGGTGACAAAGGCCTAGACAGCTGTCTTATGATACATGAGTCACATGTGTAGATCCACTCCCCCCCCCCCCCTCCACATCAATAGGGGTAAAATCCGCCGATCAATATACACCAACAGCTTATAATGTTTGCACAATAATTATACAACTCTTAGTCTAGACTAACTCTAGACCTAGATCTATTTAATTTTAATACATAACTGCCGTTTCGTCATATAGACAAGATAAATGAAGTTGAATTGAGCTGCATTTTTAAGGTTAAGGTCATTTCAAACTTATTTGCATGAGAGTATTTATATAAGACGGTTCATTTCACTGCTACCTCTACATAAATGCACGCACATTAAATGCATTAAATTGCATGTGTATTTACATAGGTTTGAAACAATGCTCAGTGCAAATATGGTCTGTTTTCAATTTTCTGCCGGCTGGTTTCGCGTGCGCCAAGCATAATAAAGTCACGTGACTAGTGAACAGATAAAGTGTTCAAACAGAGGTTACGTCCGGGCTTGACATTGACCTTGTTTTCAGAGCAGATAGGGAAAGTCTGTTTACGTTGTTGAATAGTCACGGCCGTAGCACATTTACCATAGACTCGAACTGCTGCGCGGAGCAAATTAGTGCAGTAGTAAGCGCGTCTATTTTTAAAAATTATATTACAAAATAATATTGAATTATAGAGCTTTATTTGAAATAAGAATATACAATAAATATGTAGATAATAATTCATAAGCCTATATAAATTATATATTTTTAATCCTGACTAAAAAAAAAAATGAATTCTTTGTTGTGAATAGCCACGTGGTCGGTGTACTGAAAATATGCTAAAGACTAATGGGAATGGCACCGAACTTTCCGGTTATTTAGATCGACTTCTGTTCACAAGTTCTGATCAATAACAATATTGGTTCGCCTCGGCATCTAGATCTATAGCTCGCATCAAGGTTATCAATTATCTGGAGTGTTATCGATTTTATTGTTCGGGCAGGGTTCAGCAAACTAGTTTATGTGTAGGGCCATTTTATTCTTCTGCTTAAAGTTATAATATACATATGCATGCTTTGTTTACGAAGCCGCATTGAAAGTTA